>NC_084577.2:31230086-31332586 GCF_033978685.3 Nerophis lumbriciformis | reverse complement strand
GTGACACTGCAAAAAACACTCGCCAGATCCTGACTGAATAATCCAGCCAGTGAGTGACGCTGCAAGAAACGCTCACCAGATCCTGACAGAATGATCCAGCCAGTGAGTGACGCTGCAAGAAACACTTGCCAGATCCTGACTGAATGATCCAGCCGGTGAGTGACACTGCAAGAAACCCTTGCAAGATCCTGGCAGAATGATCCAGCCAGTGAGTGACGCTGCAAGAAACGCTTGCCAGATCCTGACAAAATGATCCAGCCGGTGAGTGACGCTGCAAGAAACACTTGCCAGATTCTGACAAAATGATCCAGCCAGTGAGTGACACCGCAAGAAACGCTTGCAAGATCCTGACAAAATGATCCAGCCGGTGAGTGACGCTGTAAAAAACGCTCGCCAGATCCTGGCAGAATGATCCAACCGGTGGGTGATGCTGCAAAAATTGCTCGCCAGATCCTGACTGAATAATCAGGCCGGTGAGTGACAAGGCAAAAAAGCTCGCCAGATCCTGACAACTTTATATGAAACGCTCACCAGATCTTAACAGAATGATGCGGCCAGTGAGTGACACTGCAAGAAACGCTCACCAGATCCTGACAGAATGATCCAACCAGTGAGTGACCCCGCAGGGACATCTATCGCCCAGCAGCTTGACAAAATGTTTGTTTTATCAGTTTTTAACGCTGGGTTGGTTCTGAATGATAACACGTTAACATAAAAACTATAATCGTTAGACAAAAATAAGAGTTTGCTGCATAAACCAGTACAAATGTTTGGGACAAGTTTTGGGAGATTTTGGCAAGGTGGCGGAGCTGGATGTCGTCCCTCGTTATAAAATGTATTTTAAAACAACTTAAAGACCTTAGCGGCACAAACGTACCACAAAGGAGTGGCATGCCAATGCACACAATCCCTGTGTTTTATTTTGTGACATTTTACGCTCAGCACATTTATAAACAGGATTCAAATCTAAATCCAAACTAGTTCAATGAAAACGACCTTTGTTCTTTGTGAGTGTTGAAGATGCAAGAAGTCCGATTTAATGTTGTGGTTATTGTGTGATCAAATGAAAGAATAAATCTTTGTTTTGCTCGATTGTTTACGCTCAACAGTGTTTTGTCAAATTAATCCAACATATTAAAAGCTTGTCTAATGAAGGGGAATCACATGTTTGGCGTGGATTGTTGGCTGCATCGGGCGGGGGGGGGGGGGGGGGTGCAGTGGTTGCAGCCAAAGTGTCACGCCAACGTTGCGAGGGTACAATATGTAGCATAAGTGATCCGCGCTAAGCTAGCCTAATCCTGTTGCCTAAGAATGGGCACAGGGAGCCTTGCCAAGATGCTGTGGGCCAACACGAGCCCACACAGGCGCCATGACGGGGTGGTCCTCCTGGGCACCACTTGGACTTGGCACAGGCTTCTTATCTTGGACCAGGAAGTCGTGCACGCGCAAACACGTTTTAAAGAGGAACCCCACTTTTTTGTGTCCATCATTTACAATCCTTATGTAAAACTTGTTGATGTATTCTCAATTGTAAATAAACATTAGCAAAAGTCAGCTGACAATGGAGCTAATGGGAGTCGTTCTATTTCGCCTATAAAGTGCTATAAAAAACATCCAAAAACCTAAAAAATCAAGGCTTTATATCATGTTTTAAGTATATATGTAGTATCTAGTAACATACATAATATGTAATATTTACATATTTTGTATACACATTGTAAGTATATATGTAGTATCTAGTAACATACATAATATGTAATATTTACGT
Source organism: Nerophis lumbriciformis (assembly GCF_033978685.3). NCBI lineage: Eukaryota > Metazoa > Chordata > Actinopteri > Syngnathiformes > Syngnathidae > Nerophis > Nerophis lumbriciformis. Next base: position 31,330,818 of record NC_084577.2, on the reverse strand, counting down.
ATTTTATATACACACTGTAAGTATATATGTAGTATCTAGTAACATTCATAATAACATGTAATATTTACGTATTTTAAATACACACTGTAAGTAAATATGAAATTTAGTAACATTTATAATAACATGTAATATTTACATATGGTATATACACACTGTAAGTACTGTATATATGTAATGTAGTAACATTCATAACCTGTAATATTTGCATATTTTATATACACACTGTAAGTATATATGTAGTATCTAGTAACATACATAATATGTAATAATTACGTATTTTATATACACACTGTAAGTATATATGTAGTATCTAGTAACACACATGATATGTAATATTTACATATTTTATATACACACTGTAAGTATATATGTAGTATCTAGTAACATTCATAATAACATGTAATATTTACGTATTTTATATACACACTGTAAGTATATGTGAAATTTAGTAACATTCATAATAACATGTAATATTTACATATGGTATATACACACTGTAAGTACTGTATATATGTAATGTAGTAACATTCATAACCTGTAATATTTACATATTTTATATACACACTGTAAGTATATATGTAGTATCTAGTAACATACATAATATGTAATATTTACATATTTTGTAGACACACTGTAAGTATATATGTAGTATCTAGTAACATACATAATATGTAATATTTACATGTTTTATATACACACTGTAAGTATATATGTAGTATCTAGTAACATATATAATATGTAATATTTACATATTTTATATACACACTGTAAGTATATATGTAGTATCTAGTAACATTCATAATAACATGTAATATTTACATATGGTATATACACACTGTAAGTACTGTATATATGTAATGTTGTAACATTCATAACCTGTAATATTTACATATTTTATATACACACTGTAAGTATATATGTAGTATCTAGTAAGATACATAATATGTAATATTTACATATTTTATATACATACTGTAAGTATATATGTAGTATCTAGTAACATTCATAATAACATGTAATATTTACGTATTTTATATACACACTGTAAATATATGTGAAATTTAGTAACATTCATAATAACATGTAATATTTACATATGGTATATACACACTGTAAGTACTGTATATACTGTATGTAATGTAGTAACATTCATAACCTGTAATATTTACATATTTTATATAAACACTGTAAGTATATATGTAGTATCTAGTACCATTCATAATAACATGTAAGATTTACATATTTTATATACACACTAAATATATATGTAATTTAGTAACATTCATAATAACGTGTAATATTTACATATGTTATATACTCACTGTAAGTCTATATGTCATGTAGTAACATTCATACATTCATAACATGTAATATGTACATAGTTTATATACATGCTGTAAGTATATATGTAATGTAGTGACATTCATAACATGTAATATTTACATAGTTTATATACACACTGTAAGTACATATGTAATGTAGTAACATGCATAATGACATGTAATATTTACATATTTTATATACACACTTAGTATATATGTAATGTAGTAACATTCATAATAACATGTAATATTTACATATTTTATATACACACTGTAAGTATATATGTAATGTAGTAACATTCATAATAACATGTAATATTTACATATTTTATATACACACTGTAAGTATATATGTAATGTAGTGACATTCATAACATGTAATATTTACATATTTTATATACATGCTGTAAGTATTTATGTAATGTAGTAATAATAGCAACATAATAACATAACAATAATAATAATAACATAATAACATGTAACATTTACATATATTATATACACACTTACTATATATGTAATAATAACATGTATTATTTACATATTTTATCTACACACTGTAAGTATATATGTAGTATCTATTAACATTAATAATAACATGTAATATTTACATATTTTCATCATTTTAAGTATTAATTTCACAGACACATCACAACATTCACTTTCCCATCAACAACAACAACAACAAGACGACTAATCATGGCAGACTTGATGAGAGACAACAAAGACTACTTTGGGACAAACGATGATCCAGAAACTTCTATTTTTGAGCCTGAATATAAGGAGGATGATCTACAAGTTTTAGAAGCTAAACAGACGCAGCTTTAGTCAAACACTAAGCATCATGTAGCAGTATTGCTAAGTGCTAAACAAGATATACAAACATAATAAAACAATCACTTGCTGTACAATGTCTGCTCTCACTGGGATAAAAAACTGATGGGATGTTTATATCTTCCCCTTTACATCAACAATTCATCATAATCCTCACAAAGGGTTAAAAAAATGTGTCTTTCTGGCCATCTCCTGGTGAGAGGCATGATGTATCATCTAGAATGAACTTTCACCAACTCAGAGGCCATGCAGCAGCTCAGTATGTCAATATAAGCTAGTTAGTTCGGCTAAAATAATCCGTCTGTGTTAGTGATTATAATAAGAATATTGCTAATACTTGTTAATATTATTGTCACCACATGTAAATGGAGGATTGTTGGCGCTTTTTGGATGTTTTTTTTTAGCTTGATTTAGACACAAAATGGATGACTACCATTAGCTATTGTTAGCCACCTCCTACTTGCTGTATTTTACGGTTCAGAATGCATAAAAAAAAAGAAAAACACGCCTTAGTTAAGGATTGTGAACGATAGACAAAATTACAATTTATTTACAGTATTCGCTTGTTTAGAGACGTGGCGTGACATTGTGCGCGCGCGCGAGTGTGTGTGTGTGTGTGTGTGTGTGTGTATGTGTGTGTGTGTGTGTGGGGGGGGGACCAAGAAGAAGAGAGAAAAGCTTCTAATTTACACACAAGTGACATTGCTGCTCATATTTACATTTAAATTGATGTTTCACATAATTCATTAAAGACCAGGACTGTCCTCTCCTGCTCCTCTTCCTCCTCCTCCTCCTCCTCCTCATCATCATCTTCCTCCTCCTCGCCACAGTGCTCTAGACATCTCATCAGAACAATTGTCCCAGTGGTGCCAACAGTACAGCAACACACAATGTTGCTGTACATATTTACTTTGGGGGTGTAATTGAATGCACGATGCCCCCTGGTGGTGAGGGTTTGTATAAGAAAATAAGAGTACCGTATTTTCCGCACCATTAGCCGCACCTAAAAACCACAAATTTACTCAAAAGCTGACAGTGCGGCTTTTAACCCGGTGCGCTTTATACAGGTAAAAGCCAGTAAATTAGAATATTTTGAAAAACTTGATTTATTTCAGTAATTGCATTCAAAAGGTGTAACTTGTACATTATATTTATTCATTGCACACAGACTGATGCATTCAAATGTTTATTTCATTGAATTTTGATGATTTGAAGTGGCAACAAATGAAAATCCAAAATTCCGTGTGTCACAAAATTAGAATATTACTTAAGGCTAATACAAAAAAGGGATTTTTAGAAATGTTGGCCAACTGAAAAGTATGAAAATGAAAAATATGAGCATGTACAATACTCAATACTTGGTTGGAGCTCCTTTTGCCTCAATTACTGCGTTAATGCGGCGTGGCATGGAGTCCATGAGTTTCTGGCACTGCTCAGGTGTTATGAGAGCCCAGGTTGCTCTGATAGTGGCCTTCAACTCTTCTGCGTTTTTGGGTCTGGCATTCTGCATCTTCCTTTTCACAATACCCCACAGATTTTCTATGGGGCTAAGGTCAGGGGAGTTGGCGGGCCAATTTAGAACAGAAATACCATGGTCCGTAAACCAGGCACGGGTAGATTTTGCGCTGTGTGCAGGCACCAAGTCCTGTTGGAACTTGAAATCTCCATCTCCATAGAGCAGGTCAGCAGCAGGAAGCATGAAGTGCTCTAAAACTTGCTGGTAGACGGCTGCGTTGACCCTGGATCTCAGGAAACAGAGTGGACCGACACCAGCAGATGACATGGCACCCCAAACCATCACCCAACCATGCAAATTTTACATTTCCTTTGGAAATCGAGGTCCCAGAGTCTGGAGGAAAACAGGAGAGGCACAGGATCCACGTTGCCTGAAGTCTAGTGTAAAGTTTCCACCATCAGTGATGGTTTGGGGTGCCATGTCATCTGCTGGTGTCGGTCCACTCTGTTTCCTGAGATCCAGGGTCAACGCAGCCGTCTACCAGCAAGTTTTAGAGCACTTCATGCTTCCTGCTGCTGACCTGCTCTATGGAGATGGAGATTTCAAGTTCCAACAGGACTTGGCGCAAAATCTACCCGTGCCTGGTTTACGGACCATGGTATTTCTGTTCTAAATTGGCCCGCCAACTCCCCTGACCTTAGCCCCATAGAAAATCTGTGGGGTATTGTGAAAAGGAAGATGCAGAATGCCAGACCCAAAAACGCAGAAGAGTTGAAGGCCACTATCAGAGCAACCTGGGCTCTCATAACACCTGAGCAGTGCCAGAAACTCATCGACTCCATGCCACGCCGCATTAACGCAGTAATTGAGGCAAAAGGAGCTCCAACCAAGTATTGAGTATTGTACATGCTCATATTTTTCATTTTCATACTTTTCAGTTGGCCAACATTTCTAAAAATCCCTTTTTTGTATTAGCCTTAAGTAATATTCTAATTTTGTGACACACGGAATTTTGGATTTTCATTTGTTGCCACTTCAAATCATCAAAATTAAATGAAATAAACATTTGAATGCATCAGTCTGTGTGCAATGAATAAATATAATGTACAAGTTACACCTTTTGAATGCAATTACTGAAATAAATCAAGTTTTTCAAAATATTTTAATTTACTGGCTTTTACCTGTATGGATAAATATTAAGATTCATTTTCATAAAGTTTCGATCTCGCAACTTAGGTAAACAGCCGCCATCTTTTTTCCCGGTAGAACAGGAAGCGCTTCTTCTTCTACTGTAAGCAACCACCCGCCCCCGGAAGAAGAAGAAGCGCGCGGATTTTCGTTTCATTTCCTTTGTGTGTTTACATCTGTAAAGACCAGACCACAAAATGGCTCCTACTAAGCGACACGCGTATAACGCAGAATTTAAACTTAAGGCAATAAGTCATGCCGAAGAACACGGAAATAGAGCAGCAGCAAGAGAATATAACATAAATGAATCAATGGTGCGTAGGTGGAGGAAGCAAGAAGATGACCTGCGCCAGGTAAAGAAGACAAAACAGAGTTTCCGAGGGAACAAAGCAAGATGGCAACTGTTGGAGGACAAACTGGAACAGTGGGTTGTTGAGCAGAGAGCAGCAAGCAGAAGTGTCAGCACCATCACTATTCCAATGAAGGCAACAACGCTAGCAAGCGAACTTCACCTGGATGATTTTAAAGGTGGTGCTTCTTGGTGTTTCCGGTTCATGAAAAGACGCAATCTCTCCATCCGCACACGGACTACTATTTCACAGCAACTGCCTAAAGACTTTCAAGAAAAGCTGGCTACTTTCCGTGCATATTGTAAAAACAAGATAGCTGAAAAAAAGATCCGGCCAGAGCACATTATCAACATGGACGAGGTTCCACTGACTTTTGATATCCCTGTGAACCGCACTGTGGATACAACGGGAGCACGTACGGTGAATATTCGCACCACAGGGAATGAGAAGTCATCCTTCACTGTGGTTCTAGCTTGCCATGCTAATGGCCAGAAACTTCCACCCATGGTGATATTCAAAAGGAAGACCTTGCCAAAAGAGACCTTTCCAGCCGGCGTCATCATAAAAGCTAACTCGAAGGGATGGATGGATGAAGAAAAGATGAGCGAGTGGTTAAGGGAAGTTTACGCAAAGAGGCCGGGTGGCTTTTTTTCACGCAGCTCCGTCCATGTTGATATACGACTCCATGCGCGCCCACATCACAGATGGTGTCAAAAAACAAGTGAAGCACACAAATACAACACTCGCCGTCATTCCGGGTGGATTAACCAAAGAACTCCAACCGCTGGATATTGGTGTCAACAGGGCATTCAAATCACGACTGCGAACGGCGTGGGAACAATGGATGACCGAAGGCGAACACACCTTCACTAAGACAGGGAGACAGCGCCGGACGACATACGCCAACATCTGCCGGTGGATCGTAAATCCCTGGGCGGATATTTCGGTCACAACTGTGGTCCGAGCTTTCCGGAAGGCAGGATTCACAGAACTGCTGGACAACAACAGCGACACTGACTCCGATGACTTCGACGAGACGGAACCGGCGATTTTGGATCCCACATTTGCCCAACTTTTCAATTCGGACACCGAAGACGAAGAATTCGAAGGATTTACGAATGAAGAATAACTTCAGAAAGTGAGCGCTATGTTTATTTTGTGTGTTGTGACATTAACGTTCGAGCAACATTATGTTGCTATTGCTCTGCACTATTTTGAATTTTACTATGTTTGTGATTGCACATTTGCGTACATTTTGGGAGTGAACAGAGTTGTTAGAACGCTGGTTTTCAATATATTATTAAAGTTTGACTGAACTATCTGACTGTTTTTTTGACATTCCCTTTAGCGCAGCGTAGGCGCGGCTTATAGTCCGGGGCGGCTTATAGGTGGACAAAGTTTTGAAATATGCCATTCATTGAAGGTGCGGCTAATAATCCGGTGCGCCTTATAGTGCGGAAAATACGGTAAATGCAGTTTTCCTGGAAATTCAAACTCTTCAACCTATTCAAAGCATTCCAACAATCAAACTATTCTTACATTCGTAATTAAAAATGTTAGCAGATTTAAAAAAATTCCCGCTTTTAGCAAAATTCAAAAATTTCCATGAAATTCCCATTGAAAAGAATGGGACATTTTTCAAAGTTCTACAACCCCCACATTTGTTATCCGATTCAAACTGTTCTGACTTCAAAATATTCAGCCTGTTCAGGAATTGTGTGTTCCCTTTCAACAATTATACAAAAAATCCCGGATTTCCTAGAATTCCCAGTTTTTCGAGACATTTTCCCCATTCAAAATGAATTATCCATTTTTCAAACTTCCACAATTCCAACATTTTTCAACCGATTCAAACCATTCCACCTACAACACATTCAATTTATCCTGGAAATTTAAACAACCATTTCCCCCCGTTCAAGAAATTTCCAGGAATTCCTTTTTTTAGTGCGATGACTCCTCTCACATTTTCCAACCCATTTCAACCAACCAATCAACATTCCTCTTTGTCATGACTAAAAAAACAAGTTGGTTTAAGAACTTGAAAAATTCCCGATTTTCCCAAAATTCCGTAATACCATTTTACCAACTGTTACGACTTCAACGTTTCTTCACCCATTTAAACAATTCCGACACCAACCACTTCAGGACATTCATGCTCCTAATCGTGTTTTTTTTTCTAAATCCTGCTTTTCCCAAAATTCCTAAATTTCCAGGAAGTTTCCATTGAAATAAATGGGACATGTTTCCAGGTTGCATAATTCCCACATTTTTCAAGCTATTGAAAGCATTCCAACATCAACACATTCCACTCATCCTGGACATTCTAACTAACACTTTCCCAACTTCCAAACCTCATTCCAGTTTTCCTGGAAATTCAAACTCTTCAACCTATTCAAAGCATTCCAACAATCAAACTATTCTTACATTCGTAATTAAAAATGTTAGCAGATTTTTTTTAAATTCCCGCTTTTAGCAAAATTCTAAAATTTCCATGAAATTCCCATTGAAAAGAATGGGACATTTTTCAAAGTTCCACAACTTCCACATTTTTTATCCGATTCTAACTGTTCTGACTTCAAAATATTCAGCCTGTTCAGGAATTGTGTGTTCCCTTTCAACAATTATACAAAAAAATCCCGGATTTCCTAGAATTCCCAGTTTTTCGAGACATTTTCCCCATTCAAAATGAATTATCCATTTTTCAAACTTCCACAATTCCAACATTTTTCAACCGATTCAAACCATTCCACCTACAACACATTCAATTCATCCTGGAAATTTAAACAACCATTTCCCCCCGTTCAAGAAATTTCCAGGAATTCCTTTTTTTAGTGCGATGACTCCTCTCACATTTTCCAACCCATTTCAACCAACCAATCAAAATTCCTCTTTGTCATGACTAAAAAAAACAAGTTGGTTTAAGAACTTGAAAAATTCCCGATTTTCCCAAAATTCTGTAATACCATTTTACCAACTGTTACGACTTCAACGTTTCTTGACCCATTTAAACAATTCCAACACCAACAACTTCAGGACATTCATGCTCCTAATCGTGTGTGTTTTTTCCTAAATCCTGCTTTTCCCAAAATCCCTAAATTTCCAGGAAGTTCCCATTGAAATAAATGGGACATGTTTCCAGGTTGCACAATTCCCACATTTTTCAAGCTATTGAAAGCATTCCAACATCAACACATTCCACTCATCCTGGACATTCTAACTAACACTTTCCCAACTTCCAAACCTCATTCCAGTTTTCCTGGAAATTCAAACTCTTCAACCTATTCAAAGCATTCCAACAATCAAACTATTCTTACATTCATAATTAAAAATGTTAGCAGATTTTAAAAAATTCCCGCTTTTAGCAAAATTCTAAAATTTCCATGAAATTCCCATTAAAAAGAATGGGACATTTTTCAAAGTTCCACAACCCCCACATTTTTTATCCGATTCAAACTGTTCTGACTTCAAAATATTCAGCCTGTTCAGGAATTGTGTGCTCTCTTTCAACAATTATACAAAAAAATCCCGGATTTCCTAGAATTCCCAGTTTTTCGAGACATTTTCCCCTTTCAAAATGAATTATTCATTTTTCAAACTTCCACAATTCCAACATTTTTCAACCGATTCAAACCATTCCACCTTCAACACTTTCAACTCATCCTGGAAATTTAAACAACCATTTCCCCCCGTTCAAGAAATTTCCAGGAATTCCTTTTTTTAGTGCGATGACTCCTCTCACATTTTCCAACCCATTTCAACCAACCAATAAACATTCCTCTTAGTTATGACTAAAAGAAACAAGAAAATTCCCGATTTTCCCCAAATTCCGTAATACCATTTTACCAACTGTTACGACTTCAACGTTTCTTCACCCATTTAAACAATTCCGACACCAACCACTACAGGACATTCATGCTCCTAATCGTGTGTTTTTTTTCCTAAATCCTGCTTTTCCCAAAATTCCTAAATTTCCAGGAAGTTCCCATTGAAATGAATGGGACATTTTTCCAGGTTGCACAATTCCCACATTTTTCAAGCTATTGAAAGCATTCCAACATCAACACATTCCACTCATCCTGGACATTCTAACTAACACTTTCCCAACTTCCAAACCTCATTCCAGTTTTCCTGGAAATTCAAACTTGTCAACCTATTCAAACCATTCCGACATTCAAACTATTCTTACATTTGTACGACACTCCAATTTTTTAGCATTTTCAAAAAAATTCCCACTTTTCCCACAATTCACAAATTTCCATGAAATTCCCATTGAAAAGAAAAGAACATTTTTCAAATTTCCACAACTTCCACATTTTATCTGATTCAAACCGTTCTGACTTCAAAATATTCTGCCTGTGTTCCCTTTCAATAATTATACAAAAAATCCCAGATTTCCTAGAATTCCCAGTTTTCAGGGACATTTTCCCCATTCAAAATAAATTATCCATTTTTCAAACTTCCACAATTCCAACATTTTTCAAGCGATTCAAACATTCCACCTTCAACACTTTCAACTCATCCTGGGAATTCAAACAACCATTTTTCCACGTTCAAAAAATTTCCAGGAATTCCTGTTTTTTTCTAACCTTTTTTAGTGCGATGACTCCTCTCACATTTTTCAACCCACTTCAACCAAAACATTCCTCTTAGTCAGGACAAAAAACAAGTTGGTTTAAGAACATGAAAAATTCCCGAAAATCCGTACTACCATTTTTCAATCAAAAAACTGTTCCTACTTCAACATTTCTTGACCCATTTAAACAATTCCAACACCAACCAGTTCAGGTCATTCATGCTCCTAATCATTTTTTAGAAATCCCGCTTTTCCCAAAATCCCTAAATTTCCAGGAAGTTCCCATTGAAATGAATGGGACATTTTTCCAAGTTGCACAATTCCCACATTTTTCAAGCTATTGAAAGCATTCCAACATCAACACATTCCACTCATCCTGGACATTCTAACTAACACTTTCCCAACTTCCAAACCTCATTCCAGTTTTCCTGGAAATTCAAACTCTTTAACATTCAAACCATTCCAACATTCAAATTATTTTGACTTTCCTACTACGTTCACATTTTTTAGCATTTTCAGATAAATTCCTGCTTTTCCCAAAATTCCCTAATTTCCATGAAATTCCCATTGAAAAGAATGGGAAAATGTTCAAAGTTCCACAACTTCCACATTTTTTATATCCGATTCAAACTGTTCTGACTTCAAAATATTCAGCTTGTTCAGGAATTGTGTTCTCCCTTTCAATAATTATTAAAAAAAATGCCCCGATTTCCTAGAATTCCCAGTTTTCAGGGAGATTTTCCCTATTCAAAACTAATCATCCATTTTTCAAACTTCCACAATTTCAACATTTTTCAACTGATTCAAACCATTCCACCTTCAACACTTTCAATTCATCCTGGAAATTCAAACAACCATTTTTCCACGTTCAACAAATTTCCAGGAGTTCCTGTTTTTTTTCTGACCTTCTTTCCAACCTTTTTAGTGTGATGACTCATTTCACATTTTTCAACCCACTTCAACCAAAACATTCCTCTTAATCAGGACAAAAAAACAAGTTGGTTTAAGAACTTGAAAAATTCCCAGTTTTTCCGAAAATCTGTAATACCATTTTTCAATTAAAAAACTGTTCCTACTTCAACATTTCTTGACCCATTTAAACAATTCCAACACCAACCAATTCAGGTCATTCATGCTCATAATCATTTTTTTAAAATCCCGCTTTTCCCAAAATCCCTAAATTTCCAGGAAGTTCCCATTGAAATGAATGGGACATGTTTCCAAGTTGCACAATTCCCACATTTTTCAAGCTATTGAAAGCATTCCAACATCAACACATTCCACTCATCCTGGACATTCTAACTAACACTTTCCCAACTTCCAAACCTCATTCCAGTTTTCCTGGAAATTGAAACTCTTCAACCTATTCGAAGCATTCCAACAATCAAACTATTCTTACATTTGTAATCAAAAATGTTAGCAGATTAAAAAAAATTCCCGCTTTTAGCAAAATTCTACAATTTCCATGAAATTCCCATTGAAAAGAATGGGACATTTTTCAAAGTTCCACAACCCCCACATTTTTTATCCGATTCTAACTGTTCTGACTTCAAAATATTCAGCCTGTTCAGGAATTGTGTGCTCCCTTTCAACAATTATACAAAAAATCCCAGATTTCCTAGAATTCCCAGTTTTTCGAGACATTTTCCCCATTCAAAATGAATTATCCATTTTTCAAACTTCCACAATTCCAACATTTTTCAACCGATTCAAACCATTCCACCTACAACACATTCAATTCATCCTGGAAATTTAGACAACCATTTCCCCCCGTTCAAGAATTTTCCAGGAATTCCTTTTTTTAGTGCGATGACTCCTCTCACATTTTCCAACCCATTTCAACCAACCAATCAACATTCCTCATAGTTATGACTAAAAAAACAAGTTGGTTTAAGAACTTGAAAAATTCCCAATTTTCCCAAAATTCCGTAATACCATTTTACCAACTGTTACGACTTCAACGTTTCTTCACCCATTTAAACAATTCCAACACCAACCACTTCAGGTCATTCATGCTCCTAATCGTGTGGTTTTTTTCCTAAATCCTGCTTTTCCCAAAATTCCTAAATTTCCAGGAAGTTCCCATTGAAATAAATGGGACATGTTTCCAGGTTGCACAATTCCCACATTTTTCAAGCTATTGAAAGCATTCCAACATCAACACATTCCACTCATCCTGGACATTCTAACTAACACTTTCCCAACTTCCAAACCTCATTCCAGTTTTCCTGGAAATTCAAACTCTTCAACCTATTCAAAGCATTCCAACAATCAAACTATTCTTACATTCGTAATTAAAAATGTTAGCAGATTTTTTTTAAATTCCCGCATTTAGCAACATTCTAAAATTTCCATGATATTCCCATTGAAAAGAATGGGACATTTTTCAAAGTTCCACAACCCCCACATTTTTTATCCAATTCTAACTGTTCTGACTTCAAAATATTCAGCCTGTTCAGGAATTGTGTTCTCCCTTTCAACAATTGTACAAAAAATCCCGGATTTCCTAGAATTCCCAGTTTTTCGAGACATTTTCCCCATTCAAAATGAATTATCCATTTTTCAAACTTCCACAATTCCAACATTTTTCAACCGATTCAAACCATTCCACCTACAACACATTCATTTCATCCTGGAAATTTAAACAACCATTTCCCCGTTCAAGAAATTTCCAGGAATTCATTTTTTTAGTGCGATGACTCCTCTCACATTTTCCAACCCATTTCAACCAACCAATCAACATTCCTCTTTGTCATGACTAAAAAAACAAGCTGGTTTAAGAACTTGAAAAATTCCCGATTTTCCCCAAATTCCGTAATACCATTTTACCAACTGTTACGACTTCAACATTTTTTGACCCATTTAAACAATTCCAACACCAACCACTTCAGGACATTCATGCTCCTAATCGTGTTTTTTTTTCTAAATCCTGCTTTTCCCAAAATCCCTAAATTTCCAGGAAGTTCCCATTGAAATGAATGGGACATTTTTCCAAGTTGCACAATTCCCACATTTTTCAAGCTATTGAAAGCATTCCAACATCAACACATTCCACTCATCCTGGACATTCTAACTAACACTTTCCCAACTTCCAAACCTCATTCCAGTTTTCCTGGAAATTCAAACTCTTCAACCCATTCAAAGCATTTCAACAATCAAACTATTCTTACATTCGTAATTAAAAATGTTAGCAGATTAAAAAAAAATTCCCGCTTTTAGCAAAATTCTAAAATTTCCATGAAATTCCCATTGAAAAGAATGGGACATTTTTCAAAGTTCCACAACCCCCACATTTTTTTATCCGATTCTAACTGTTCTGACTTCAAAATATTCAGCCTGTTCAGGAATTGTGTGCTCCTTTTCAACAATTATACAAAAAATCCCGGATTTCCTAGAATTCCCAATTTTTCGAGACATTTTCCTCATTCAAAATGAATTATCCATTTTTCAAACTTCCACAATTCCAACATTTTTCAACCGATTCAAAGCATTCCACCTTCAACACTTTCAACTCGTCCTGGAAATTCAAATAACCATTTTTCCACGTTCAAAAAATTTCCAGGAATTCCTGTTTTTTTCTAACCTTTTTTAGTGCGATGACTCCTCTCACATTTTTCAACCCACTTCAACCAAAACATTCCTCTTAATCAGGACAAAAAACAAGTTGGTTTAAGAACATGAAAAATTCCCGAAAATCCGTACTACCATTTTTCAATGAAAAAACTGTTCCTACTTCAACATTTCTTGACCCATTTAAACAATTCCAACACCAACCAATTCAGGTCATTCATGCTCCTAATCATTTTATTAAAAAATCCCGCTTTTCCCAAAATCCCTAAATTTCCAGGAAGTTCCCATTGAAATGAATGGGACATTTTTCCAAGTTGCACAATTCCCACATTTTTCAAGCCATTGAAAGCATTCCAACATCAACACATTCCACTCATCCTGGACATTCTAACTAACACTTTCCCAACTTCCAAACCTCATTCCAGTTTTCCTGGAAATTCAAACTCTTCAACCTATTCAAAGCATTCCAACAATCAAACTATTCTTACATTCGTAATACATTAAAAATGTTAGCAGATTTAAAAAAAATTCCCGCTTTTAGCGAAATTCCAAAATTTCCATGAAATTCCCATTGAAAAGAATGGGACATTTTTCAAAGTTCCACAACCCCCACATTTTTTATCCGATTCTAATTGTTCTGACTTCAAAATATTCAGCCTGTTCAGGAATTGTCTTCTCTCTTTCAACAATTGTACAAAAAATCCCGGATTTCCTAGAATTCCCAGTTTTTTGAGACATTTTCCCCATTCAAAATGAATTATCAATTTTTCAAACTTCCACAATTCCAACATTTTTCAACCGATTCAAACCATTCCACCTTTAACACTTTCAACTCATCCTGGAAATTTAAACAACCATTTCCCCCCATTCAAGAAATTTCCAGGAATTCCTTTTTTTAGTGCGATGACTCCTCTCACATTTTCCAACCCATTTCAACCAACCAATCAACATTCCTCTTTGTCATGACTAAAAAAACAAGTTGGTTTAAGAACTTGAAAAATTCCCGATTATCCCAAAATTCCGTAATACCATTTTACCAACTGTTACGACTTCAACGTTTCTTCACCCATTTAAACAATTCCGACACCAACCACTACAGGACATTCATGCTCCTAATCGTGTGGGTTTTTTTTCTAAATCCTGCTTTTCCCAAAATTCCTAAATTTCCAGGAATTTCCCATTGAAATAAATGGGACATTTTTCCAGGTTGCACAATTCCCACATTTTTCAAGCTATTGAAAGCATTCCAACATCAACACATTCCACTCATCCTGGACATTCTAACTAACACTTTCCCAACTTCCAAACCTCATTCCAGTTTTCCTGGAAATTGAAACTCTTCAAGCTATTCAAAGCATTCCAACAATCAAACTATTCTTACATTCGTAATTAAAAATGTTAGCAGATTTTTAAAAATTCCCGCTTTTAGCAAAATTCTAAAATTTCCATGAAATTCCCATTGAAAAGAATGGGACATTTTTCAAAGTTCCACAACTTCCACATTTTTTATCCGATTCAAACTGTTCTGACTTCAAAATATTCAGCTTGTTCAGGAATTGTCTTCTCTCTTTCAACAATTATACAAAAAAATCCCGGATTTCCTAGAATTCCCAGTTTTTTGAGACATTTTCCCCATTCAAAATGAATTATCCATTTTTCAAACTTCCACAATTCCAACATTTTTCAACCGATTCAAACCATTCCACCTTTAACACTTTCAACTCATCCTGGAAATTTAAACAACCATTTCCCCTGTTCAAAAAATTTCCAGGAATTCCTTTTTTTAGTGCAATGACTCCTTTCACATTTTCCAACCCATTTCAACCAACCAATCAACATTCCTCTTAGTCATGACTAAAAAAACAAGTTGGTTTAAGAACTTGAAAAATTCCCGATTTTCCCCAAATTCCGTAATACCATTTTACCAACTGTTACGACTTCAACGTTTCTTGACCCATTTAAACAATTCCAACACCAACCACTTCAGGACATTCATGCTCCTAATCGTGTGGTTTTTTTCCTAAATCCTAATTTTCCCAAAATTCTTAAATTTCCAGGAAGTTCCCATTGAAATAAATGGGACATTTTTCCAGGTTGCACAATTCCCACATTTTTCAAGCTATTGAAAGCATTCCAACATCAACACATTCCACTCATCCTGGACATTCTAACTAATACTTTCCCAACTTCCAAACCTCATTCCAGTTTTCCTGGAAATTCAAACTCTTCAACCTATTCAAAGCATTCCAACAATCAAACTATTCTTACATTCGTAATACATTAAAAATGTTAGCAGATTAAACAAAATTCCCGCTTTTAGCGAAGTTCTAAAATTTCCATGAAATTCCCATTGAAAAGAATGGGACATTTTTCAAAGTTCCACAACCCCCACATTTTTTATCCGATTCAAACTGTTCTGACTTCAAAATATTCAGTTTGTTCAGGAATTGTCTTCTCTCTTTCAACAATCATACAAAAAATCCCGGATTTCCTAAAATTCCCAGTTTTTCGAGACATTTTCCCCATTCAAAATGAATTATCCATTTTTCAAACTTCCACAATTCCAACATTTTTCAACCGATTCAAACCATTCCACCTACAACACATTCAATTCATCCTGGAAATTTAGACAACCATTTCCCCCCGTTCAAGAAATTTCCAGGATTTCCTTTTTTTAGTGCGATGACTCCTCTCACATTTTCCAACCCATTTCAACCAACCAATCAACATTCCTCTTTGTCATGACTAAAAAAACAAATTGGTTGAAAAATTCCCGATTTTCCCAAAATTCCGTAATACCATTTTACCAACTGTTACGACTTCAACGTTTCTTGACCCATTTAAACAATTCCGACACCAACCACTTCAGGACATTCATGCTCCTAATCGTGTGGGTTTTTTCCTAAATCCTGCTTTTCCCAAAATCCCTAAATTTCCAGGAAGTTCCCATTGAAATGAATGGGACATTTTTCCAAGTTGCACAATTCCCACATTTTTCAAGCTATTGAAAGCATTCCAACATCAACACATTCCACTCATCCTGGACATTCTAACTAACACTTTCCCAACTTCCAAACCTCATTCCAGTTTTCCTGGAAATTCAAACTTGTCAACCTATTCAAACCATTCCAACATTCAAACTATTCTTACATTTGTACGACACTCCAATTTTTTAGCATTTTCAAAAAAATTACCACTTTTCCCACAATTCACAAATTTCCATGAAATTCCCATTGAAAAGAAAATAAATGTTTTCAAAATTCCACAACTTCCACATTTTATCCGATTCAAACCGTTCTGACTTCAAAATATTCTGCCTGTGCTCCCTTTCAATAATTATACAAAAAATCCCAGATTTCCTAGAATTCCCAGTTTTCAGGGACATTTTCCCCATTCAAAATGAATTATCCATTTTTCAAACTTCCACAATTTCAACATTTTTCAACTGATTCAAACCATTCCACCTTCAACACTTTCAATTCATCCTGGAAATTCAAACAACCATTTTTCCACGTTCAACAAATTTCCAGGAGTTCCTGTTTTTTTTCTGACCTTCTTTCCAACCCTTTTAGTGTGATGACTCATTTCACATTTTTCAACCCACTTCAACCAAAACATTCCTCTTAGTCAGGACAAAAAAACAAGTTGGTTTAAGAACTTGAAAAATTCCCAGTTTTTCCGAAAATCTGTAATACCATTTTTCAATTAAAAAACTGTTACTACTTCAACATTTCTTGACCCATTTAAACAATTGCAACACCAACCAATTCAGGTCATTCATGCTCCTAATCATTTTTTAAAAATCCCGCTTTTCCCAAAATCCCTACATTTCCAGGAAGTTCCCATTGAAATGAATGGGACATGTTTCCAGGTTGCACAATTCCCACATTTTTCAAGCTATTGAAAGCATTCCAACATCAACACATTCCACTCATCCTGGACATTCTAACTAACACTTTCCCAACTTCCAAACCCCATTCCAGTTTTCCTGGAAATTCAAACTCTTCAACCTATTCAAAGCATTCCAACAATCAAACTATTCTTACATTCGTAATTAAAAATGTTAGCAGATTAAAAAAAATTCCCGCTTTTAGCAAAATCCTAAAATTTCCATGAAATTCCCATTGAAAAGAATGTGACATTTTTCAAAGTTCCACAACCCCCACATTTTTTATCCGATTCAAACTGTTCTGACTTCAAAATTTTCAGCCTGTTCAGGAATTGTGTGCTCCCTTTCAACAATTATACAAAAAATCCCGGATTTCCTAGAATTCCCAGTTTTTCGAGACATTTTCCCCATTCAAAATGAATTATCCATTTTTCAAACTTCCACAATTCCAACATTTTTCAACCGATTCAAACCATTCCACTTTTAACACTTTCAGCTCATCCTGGAAATTTAAACAACCATTTCCCCCCGTTCAAGAAATTTCCAGGATTTCCTTTTTTTTGGGCGATGACTCCTCTCACATTTTCCAACCCATTTCAACCAACCAATAAACATTCCTCTTAGTCATGACTAAAAAAAACAAGTTGGTTTAAGAACTTGAAAAATTCCCAAAATTCCGTAATACCATTTTACCAACTGTTACGACTTCAGCATTTCTTGACCCATTTAAACAATTCCAACACCAACCAGTTCAGGACATGTTTTTTTTTCTAAATCCTGCTTTTCCCCAAAATCCCTAAATTCCCGGGAAGTTCCCATTGAAATAAATGGGACATGTTTCCAGGTTGCACAATTCCCACATTTTTCAAGCTATTGAAAGCATTCCAACATCAACACATTCCACTCATCCTGGACATTCTAACTAACACTTTCCCAACTTCCAAACCTCATTCCAGTTTTCCTGGAAATTCAAACTCTTCAACCTATTCCAACAATCAAACTATTCTTCCATTCCTGCTACATTCCACTTCCTCTGCAGCATGTGAGCGTTCACACCTGACGGAGCATTAATCAGAATCTTGTTATTGTCCATGTTCTGGCGTGATTTCCACAGGGTTGACTGGCGGTCTCCAACGAGGCCAAAGTCTTGCTTCTCTGGCTCCTGAAGATCCCTCACGTCCTCGGCTCCGTGCCCGCAGGCCGCCGCCGCTCATCTTGCGCTCTTTTAATAGATTGGAGAGGCAGGTTATTAACATCACCTGCTAATTATGTGGAGGACCTCATTAGGGAAGGAAAAGGCTTTTTTTTCTAATTGGGTTTTTGGTTGTAAGTCGGCCGATAAGCGAGGGAACGCGGGAAGAAAAGCGAGTGCAATGAGGCGGCTTGAGAAAAAGCAGTTTCACTTTCACTTCTTTCATCAGTCCTGACTCTATTAACTGGCAGTGTGCAATTAGCGGCCAAATGGTTTATTTAGCATGTGTTTATCTGTTGTGGGCGTCGGCCTCGTTTAGTGCGCGGCAAAGTCAACGCTAGCTTCATTAGCAATTACGCTCGCTGGGTGGTATCGCCTGCTGATGATATCAGCTCACAATTACAGCCGCTCGCCTCCTTTTTCACCCGGCCTTTTGTTCCTCGCAGCTGGCGGCACAAGCTCCCGATGCCACCTTCCAAGCTGACGACCGCCGATATTCTGCCACTTCTGTCTGTGACGCAGGAGACCACACCAGCATGTCACAACGCTTGTGTAGGCTGTATATATATATATGTATATATATATATATATACCGTAAAAGAAGCTACAGAATCGAAAGAAGCTAGAACCCTAAAAGAAGCTACAGAAGCCTAATAAAGAAGCTACAGAACCATAAAAGAAGCTACAGAACCTAAAATAAGCTAAAACCCTATAATAAGCTACAGAACCTAAAAGAAGTAAAAACCCTAAAAGAAGCTACAGGAGCCTAAAAGGAGCTACAGAACCTAAAATAAGTTATGGACCCTAAAAGAAGCTCCAGAACCCTAGAAGACGCTACGGAAGCCTAAAAGGAGCTGCAGAACCCTAAAAGAAGCAACATAACCTAAAAGAAGCTAGAACCCTAAAAGAAGCTACAGAACTTAAAATAAGCTAGAACCCTAAAAGGAGCTACAGCACTTAAAAGAAGCTAAAACCCTAAATGAAGCTACAGAAGCCTAAAATAAGCTACAGAACCCTTAAAGAAGCTACAGAACCTAAAAGAAGCTAGAACCATAACATAAGCTACAAAACCTAAAATAAGCCAGAACCCTAAACGAAGCTATAGAACCCTAAACGAAGCTACAGAAACTAAAAGAAGCTAGATCCATAAAAGAAGCTACAGAACCTAAAAGAAGCTAGAACCCTAAAAGAAGCTATAGAACCCTAAAATAAGCTACAGAACCTAAAAGAAGCTAGAACCATAAAATAAGCTACAAAACCTCAAATAAGCTAGAACCCTAAAATAATCTATAGAACCCTAAAATAATCTACAGAACCTAAAAGAAGTAAAAACCCTAAAAGAAGCTACAGGAGCCTAAAAGGAGCTACAGAACCTAAAATAAGTTATGGAACCTAAAAGAAGCTACAGAACCCTAGAAGACGCTACGGAAGCCTAAAAGGAGCTGCAGAACCCTAAAAGAAACGACATAACCTAAAAGAAGCTAGAACCCTAAAAGAAGCTACAGAACTTAAAATAAGCTAGAACCCTAAAAGGAGCTACAGAACTTAAAAGAAGCTAAAACCCTAAATGAAGCTACAGAAGCCTAAAATAAGCTACAGAACCCTTAAAGAAGCTACAGAACCTAAAAGAAGCTAGAACCATAACATAAGCTACAAAACCTAAAATAAGCCAGAACCCTAAACGAAGCTATAGAACCTTAAACGAAGCTACAGAAACTAAAAGAAGCTAGATCCATAAAAGAAGCTACAGAACCTAAAAGAAGCTAGAACCCTAAAAGAAGCTATAGAACCCTAAAATAAGCTACAGAACCTAAAAGAAGTTATGGAACCTTAAAGAAGCTACAGAACCCTAAAAGATGCTACGGAAGCTAGAACCCTAAAAGAAGCTACAGAAGCCTAATAAAGAAGCTACAGAACCATAAAAGAAGCTACAGAACCTAAAATAAGCTAGAACCCTATAATAAGCTACAGAACCTAAAATAAGTAAAAACCCTAAAAGAAGCTACAGGAGCCTAAAAGGAGCTACAGAACCTAAAATAAGTTATGGAACCTAAAAGAAGCTACAGAACCCTAGAAGACGCTACGGAAGCCTAAAAGGAGCTGCAGAACCCTAAAAGAAGCGACATAACCTAAAAGAAGCTAGAACCCTAAAAGAAGCTACAGAACTTAAAATAAGCTAGAACCCTAAAAGTAGCTACAGAACTTAAAAGAAGCTACAGAAGCCTAAAATAAGCTACAGAACCCTTAAAGAAGCTACAGAACCTAAAAGAAGCTAGAACCATAACATAAGCTACAAAACCTAAAATAAGTCAGAACCCTAAACGAAGCTATAGAACCCTAAACGAAGCTACAGAAACTAAAAGAAGCTAGATCCATAAAAGAAGCAACAGAACCTAAAAGAAGCTAGAACCCTAAAAGAAGCTATAGAACCCTAAAATAAGCTACAGAACCTAAAATAAGTTATGGAACCTTAAAGAAGCTACAGAACCCTAAAAGATGCTACGGAAGCCTAAAAGAAGCTACTAACCTAACATAAGCTAGACCCTAAAAGAAGCTACAGAACCTAAAAGAAGCTAGAACCCTAAAAGAAGCTAGAACCCTAAAAGAAGCTACAGAAGCCTAAAAGAAGCTACAGAACCCTAGAAGATGCTACGGAAGCCTAAAAGGAGCTGCAGAACCCTAAAAGAAGCGACATAACCTAAAAGAAGCTAGAACCCTAAAAGAAGCTACAGAACTTAAAATAAGCTAGAACCCTAAAAGGAGCTACAGAACTTAAAAGAAGCTAAAACCCTAAATGAAGCTACAGAAGCCTAAAATAAGCTACAGAACCCTTAAAGAAGCTACAGAACCTAAAAGAAGCTAGAACCATAACATAAGCTACAAAACCTAAAATAAGCCAGAACCCTAAACGAAGCTATAGAACCCTAAACGAAGCTACAGAAACTAAATGAAGCTAGATCCATAAAAGAAGCTACAGAACCTAAAAGAAGCTAGAACCCTAAAAGAAGCTATAGAACCCTAAAATAAGCTACAGAACCTAAAATAAGTTATGGAACCTTAAAGAAGCTACAGAACCCTAAAAGATGCTACGGAAGCCTAAAAGAAGCTACTAACCTAACATAAGCTAGACCCTAAAAGAAGCTACAGAACCTAAAAGAAGCTAGAACCCTAAAAGAAGCTAGAACCCTAAAAGAAGCTACAGAAGCCTAAAAGAAGCTACAGAACCTAAAAGAAGCTAGAACCATAAAATAAGCTACAAAACCTCAAATAAGCTAGAACCCTAAAATAATCTATAGAACCCTAAAATAATCTACATAACCTAAAAGAAACAGAACCCTAAAAGAAGCTACAGAACCTAAAAGAAGCTACAGAACCCTAAAGGACGCCATGGAAGCCTAAAAGGATCTGCAGAACCCTAAACGGAGCTGCTTGAAAAGATCTACGGAACCATTAAAGAATCTGTGGAACCCTTAAAATAAAAAGGTGTGTAATCCTAAAGGAAGCTACAGTTACTATTTGAAATGACACAATATAAATAAAAATGCTATATTGCAGATTGTATTGAAACTTGTTAGAGGCAAGTTGACTAAAACATAATAATAATAATAATAATAATAATAATAATAATAATAATAATAATAATAATAATAACAATAATAATAATAACAATAATAATAATAATAATAATAACAATAACAATAATAATAATAATAATAATAATAATAATAACAACAATAATAATAATAATAATAATAATAACAACAATAATAATAATAATAATAATAATAATAATAACAATAATAATAATAACAAATAATAATAATAATAATAATAACAATAATAATAATAATAATAATAATGATAAAAATGATGATATGGGTCATTTTGATGTAAGATGGATGCTGCATTGACAGTGGCAATAAAAGGTGAAAGAGTATTAACCTGTCTGACTCTGCATTACTGTAAGCTGATTAAGGTGTCCTATTTTAAATGTGTTGAAGCAGAAAGTGCATCAGCACGAGCTCAGTGGTTTTTGGCTGCCATCAGCAGGCCACCGTGAATACTTAGGAATATGAACGTGTGTCAGCCTTCTTGCACAATTAAATAGGCAACTTTTATCATTATTACATGTTTTCCTTGATTGGTGACAACTTGTGTCAACCACATGTTTGTTTGCTTCTGATAACCACCAAAAATGATGAGGCAGGCCACATTAAATGATGTGTCTGGCCATATTAAGTAATGTGACGGTCCCCTTTAAATGACGTGGCGAGCCACTTTAAAAGATGTGGTGAGAAATTTTCAATCATGTGGCACATAAAGAAATGTAGCAGATTACATAAAATGATGTGGCAGGCTCCTTGAAATGATGTGGCGGGCCACTAAAAAATAATGTAGCGGGCCACATACAGTAATGTACCATAAAATTTAAAAAATGCTGTGGCAGGCTATTTTAAATGAATAAAATTATGTACCAGGCCAGCAAAAAAATAATGTGGCCAGCCACTTAAAACAAAGTGGCAGGCCACAAATTTGAAAAAATGTTGCGGGCCACGAAACAATGTGGCGGGCCACATAAAATGTTGTGGCTGGCACATAAATTAATGTAGCAGATCATATAAAATGTTGTGGCGGGCCACTTGAAATTATGTGGCAGGCCACTAAAAAAATAATGTAGCGGGCCATTTACAGTAATGTACCATATTATAAAAGGTGGCATAGTGGGCCATATTAAATGATGTGGCGGGCCACATAAAATGGTGTACGAGGCCACGAAAAATATCTTGGCAAGCCACATAAAGTAATATGAAAAGCCACTTAAAATGAAGTGGCAAGCCACGTTAAAAAATTTTGGCGGGCCATTTTCAATGATGTGGCGGGCCACATAAAATGGTGTACCAGGCCACAAAAAAAAAAATGTGGCAAGCCACGTAAAATTAAATGGTAAGCCACATAAAGTAATGTGAAAAGCCACGTAAAATGAAGTAGCAAGCCATTTTTAAAAATAATTTTGGCCGGCCATTTTCAATGATGTGGCGGGCCACATAAAATGTAGTGGCTGACAAATAAATTAATGTAGCAGATGTAGAAAGTGTTGTGCCGGGCCACTTGAAATGATGTGGCAGGCCACTAAAAAATAACGTCGCGGACCACATACAGTAATGTACCATATTATAAAGAATGCTGTGGCGGGCCAAATTAAATGATGTGGCAGGCCACGAAATAATAATGTAGCGGGCCACTTACGGTAATGTACCACATAACAGAAGGTGGCATAGTGGGCCATTTTAAATGATGTGGCAGGCCACGTAAAATGGTGTTCAAGGCCACGAAAAATATTATGGCAAGCCACGTAAAATGAAGTAGCAAGCCACTGTAAAAAAAAATTGACGGGCCATTTTCAATGATGTGGCGGGCCACAAAACCATGTGGTGGGCCACATAAAATGTTGTGGCTGACACATAAATTAATGTAGCAGATCATATAAAATGTTGTGGCGGGCCACTTGAAATGATGTGGGAGGCCACTAAAAAATTATGTAGTGGGCCACATACCGTAATGTACCATATTATAAAAGGTGTCACTACTTTAAATGATGTGGCGGGCCACATAAAATGAAGTGGAAAGCCACATAAAATGAAATGGCAAGCCACATAAAGTAATATGAAAAGCCAGTCAGCCAGGAAGAAGTCACCCAGGAAGAAGTTAGCAGGAAGAACTCACCCAAGAAGAAGTCACCCAGGAAGAAGTAAGCAGGAAGAAGTCAGCAGGAAGAACTCACCCAAGAAGAAGTCAGCAGGAAGAAGTCACCCAGGAAGAAGTCACGAGGAAGAAGTCAGCAGGAAGAAGTCACCCAGGAAGAAGTCAGCAAGAAGAAGTCACCCAGGAAGAAGTCACCAGGAAGAAGTCACAAGGAAGAAGTCAGCAGGAAGAAGTCACCCAGGAAGAAGTCAGCAAGAAGAAGTCACCCAGGAAGAAGTCAGCAGGAAGAAGTTAGCAGGAAGAACTCACCCAAGAAGAAGTCAGCAGGAAGAAGTCACCAGGAAGATGTCACCCAGGAAGAAGTCAGCAGGAAGAAGTCACCAGGAAGAAGTCACCCAGGAAGAAGTCACCCAGGAAGAAGTCAGCAGGAAGAAGTAGGCAGGAAGAAGTCACATAGGAAGAAGTCACCCAGGAAGACGTCAGCCAGGAAGAAGTCACTCAGGAAGAAGTCAGCAGGAAGAAGTCAGCAGGAAGAAGTCAGCAGGGAGAAGTCAGCAGGAAGAAGTCAGCAGAAAGAAGTCAGCAGTAAGAAGTCAGCTGTAAGAAGTCAGCAGGAAGAAGTCAGCAGGAAGAAGTCAGCAGGAAGAAGTCAGCAGGAAGAAGTCCGAGCCTAGAAGACAGACATGATCATCCAAGGCTAACATTTAGCTAGCGGCAGAGTGAAAGAAGCTAACATCAGAAGTCGCCAAGCAAATGTTGATAAAAGGAAAGAAGGAAGGAAGGAAGGAAGGAAGGCAGGGAGGAAGGAAGGCATGAAGGCGGTGGAGATAAAAGGCAGGAGGTGTGATTGCATGTTAATTGACTTGCCATCCCCGCCATGACAGAGAGCATTTACGGAGAGTGTAATGGCGGCCTGAAGTGGGCGGGGCCAGGCCAGGCGACAACCCCGCCATTAGGACCCCTGACACCGTCTGTCATTAGGACCCCTGACACCGTCTGTCATTACCGCCGCCTGACATCCTGCCAGGATGAAAGCGGGGCAAATAAGCGGCGGCGTCCAAGGGGGCGTGGCATGTGTTGACATGGCTGAGTGGCGGCCAGGAAGACATTTCAAGTCATCAACATGAGATGGAAACATTATTCAAATCTGATTCTGCTGCAATTTCATCTCCACTCAAACACGACAAGAGAAATAATATTCTCGTCTTTTTAACACAACTTTCACTTCTTCAAATAAACAAACAACATCTTTTCTTACTTTCACTTTTACTTTCATGGACTTGGCATGCAATCAGGTGGAGACTTTTAAATGGAATAAGGATGATCAATCCAATATATATATATATATATATATATATATATATATATATATATATATATATATATATATATATATATATATATATATATATATATATATATATATATGTATGTGTGGGGGAAAAAAAATCACAAGACTACTTCATCTCTACAGGCCTGTTTCATGAGGGGGGGGGGGGGGTCCCTCAATCATCAGGAGATTTTAATGGGAGCATTCACATACCATGGTTTATATAGGGCACAGAGTGGGTGGGTACAGGCTGGCCTAGGGGCGTGGTGATTGGCTCATGTGTTACCTAGGAGGTGTTTCCGTCTGTGGCGGCATGCTGTTACAATTTCGCTGCGCTTGTTGAGGGATGACAGGTCTGGACGGTAAATAATAAACAGTTTCTCTTTCAAGCATAGGTTGCATCTTTTATTACCACTATTGTAAGGTGTGCTGGATGCAAGAATTTGCCATGTTATTGAATATTCAACATTATTGTCTTTGAGGTCCCAAATGTGTTTGCTGAGTTCTGTGGTATTTCGCAGGTTTTTGGTTCCTGAAAGAAGCCTTGTGATTGTTCCATCTGGTTTTGAATTCTCCCTCGGTTAATCCTACATATGTGTCGGATGTGTTAATGTCCTTGCGTATTACCTTAGATTGGTAGACAACTGATGTTTGTAAGCACCCCCCGTTGAGGGGGCAATCAGGTTTCTTTCGACAGTTACATGCTTTGTTGGTTTTGGAGTCGCTCTGACCGGGGGCCGACGGCTCATTTGCAATTGTTTTGTTGTGGTTTGAGATGATTTGTCGTATATTGTTCATACAGCTGTAGCTCAATTTAATGTTGTTCTTGTTGAATACTTTTCTTAGGGTGTTGTCTTTGGGAAAGTGTTTGTCAATCAGATTGAGGAATTTGTGTCCAATGTTCGTTGAGACGTTTTTGCTGTATGGGGGGTTGTACCAGATGATGTTGTTTCGTTTTCTGTTCTTTTTTGGCTGGTTTCCTGGCGTGGGTTCATAGGTGAGGGTGAAATTGTATCCGCTTTCATCAAGGGCTTTTTGGTACGGGGGGGTTGCTTGGTCAAATGCAGCTTTGCTAGATGACAGCATCGATAGCCTTTTATTGATTCCGGTAGGTATTCTTTTCGTGGTGGTGGGTGGGTGGTTGCTGTCATGGTGCACGTATTGGAGTGTTGTGTTGGGTTTCGTGAATGGTTGGTAGCTGTTATTTCTCAGGTTGAAAGTGACGTCAAGGAAGTTGACGGTTTGCTTGTTGGCTTCAATCGTGATCCGTAGGCCGTTCTCTTTGAAAATTTGGCATATGCGCTTCTTGGTATTCTCGCTGCTCCTTGGCGAGGCGCGACACACTGCCAGTCCGTCATCACGGTAAATACCAAGGTTCAGATTGAGGCTAGCGAGCTGGGAGAGGAGGAAACTCCCAACGAGTTCACACGTTTCTGCTCCGTCAAAACTTCCCATAGTGACGTCAAATGTTGCATTGTTCTTTTTTTGCCATGGTGTACTGTTGTGGATGAGAATGGAGTTTTTTGCGTGGATGATGATGTTTCTTTCGTTGCCTGTGATTGAGTCGTAGTCTGAGGCGAAGTCTAGTGCTTGAGTCAGTAGGTCTTGCGTGATGGAAGGGTAAAATTCCTCGATATCAAAGGAGATAAAGTTGTGCTGTTGTTTGTCTTGGATGTTGTTGAAATAGTCTTGTGATTTTTTTTCCCACACATACATATATATATATATATATATATATATATATATATATATATATATATATATATATATATATATATATATAATTGTGAAATAATATAATATTAAACATCTATTTTAGATGATATGTCTATATTTCAGGGATATCTAATAGATCAAATAAGTCAATAACTGAGTTTGTTTATTTAATCACAAAAACGACATCCTGGGCTCAGATCCACATCAGGGCAAGGAAAAACTCAACCCAGTGGGAACAGTCAGAAACCTTTGAAGGGACTGCAGATGTGGGGACCAGGACCTGGCCGGGACCTGACCGGGACCAGACTGGGACCTGACTGGGACCTGACAGGGACCTGACTGGGACCTGACTGGGACCTGACTGGGACATGACTGGTACCTGACCGGGACCTGACTGGGACCTAACCAAAACCTGACAGGGACCTGACACAAACCTGACACAAACCTGACAGGGACCTGACAGGGACCTGACAGGGACCTGACCGGGACCTAACCGGGACCTGACAGGGACCTGACCGGGACCTAACCGGGACCTGACAGGGACCTGACCGGGACCTGACTGGTACCTGACCGGGACCTGACCGGGTCCTGACAGGGACCTGACAGGGACCTGACCCGTACCTGGCCGGGACCTGACCGGGACCTGACTGGTACCTGACTGGGACCTGACAGGGACCTGACTGAGACCTGACTGGGACCTGACTGGTACCTGACCGGGACCTGACAGGGACCTGACTGAGACCTGACTGGGACCTGACTGGTACCTGACCGGGACCTGACTGGTACCTGACCGGGACCTGACCGGGACCTGACAGGGACCTGACCGGGACTTAACCGGGACCTGACAGGGACCTGACCGGGACCTGACAGGTACCTGACCGGGACCTGACCGGGACCTGACTGGTACCTGACCGGGACCTGACTGGTACCTGACCGGGACATGACCGGGACCTGACTGGTACCTGACTGGGACCTGACCGGTACCTGACCGGGACCTGACTGGGACCTGACCGGGACCTGACTGGGACCTGACCGGGACATGACCGGGCCCTGACAGGGACCTGACCGGGAGCTGACCGGTCAGGGACCTGACCGGGAGCTGACCGGGACCTGACTGGGACCTGACCGGGACCTGACTGGTACCTGACCAGGACCTGACCGGGACCTGACCGGGACTTGACAGGGACCTGACCGGGACCTGACAGGGACCTGACCGGGACCTGACTGGTTCCTGACCGGGACCTGACTGGTATCTGACTGGTACCTGACTGGTACCTGACCGGGACCTGACCGGGACCTGACAGGGATCTGACTGGGACCTGACCGGGACCTGACAGGGACCTGACTGGGACCTGACTGGGACCTGACCGGGACCTGACTGGTACCTGACCGAGACCTAATTGGTACCTGACTGGTACCTGACTGGTACCTGACTGGGACCTGACCGGGACCTGACTGTTACCTGACCGGGACCTGACCAAAACCTGACTGGTATCTGACTTGGACCTGACCGGGACCTGACAGGGACCTGACAGGGACCTGACTGGGACCTGACAGGGACCTGACCGGGACCTAACCGGGACCTGACAGGGACCTGACCGGGACCTGACTGGGACCTGACTGGGACCTGACCGGGACCTGACTTGATATTGACACTGATCCTATTGATCCTATTGATACTTCTTACTTGATATTGACACTGATACTATTGATACTTCTTACTTGATATTGACACTGATACTATTGATACTTCTTACTTGATATTGACACTGATACTATTGATACTTCTTACCTGATATTGACACTGATACTATTGATACATCTTACTTGATACTGACACTGATAATATTGATACTTCTTACTTAATATTGACACTGATACTATTGATACTTCTTACTTGATATTGACACTGATATTATTGATACATCTTACTTGATACTGACACTGATACTATTGATACTTCTTACCTGATATTGACACTGATATTATTGATGCATCTTACTTGATACTGACACTGATACTATTGATACTTCTTACCTGATATTGACACTGATACTATTGATACATCTTACTTGATACTGACACTGATAATATTGATACATCTTACTTGATATTGACACTGATACTATTGATACATCTTACTTGATACTGACACTGATATTATTGATACATCTTACTTGATACTGACACTGATACTATTGATACTTCTTACTTGATATTGACACTGATACTATTGATACTTCTTACTTGATATTGACACTGATACTATTGATACTTCTTACTTGATATTGACACTGATACTATTGATACTTCTTACTTGATATTGACACTGATACTATTGATACTTCTTACTTGATATTGACACTGATACTATTGATACTTCTTACTTGATATTGACACTGATACTATTGATACTTCTTACTTGATATTGACACTGATACTATTGATACTTCTTACTTGATATTGACACTGATACTATTGATAATTCTTACTTGATACTGACACTGATACTATTGATACTTCTTACTTGATATTGACACTGATACTATTGATACTTCTTACTTGATATTGACACTGATCCTATTGATACTTCTTACTTGATATTGACACTGATACTATTGATACTTCTTACTTGATATTGACACTGATACTATTGATACTTCTTACTTAATATTGACACTGATACTATTGATACTTTTTACTTGATATTGACACTGATACTATTGATACTTCTTACTTGATATTGACACTGATCCTATTGATACTTCTTACTTGATATTGACACTGATACTATTGATACTTCTTACTTGATATTGACACTGATACTATTGATACTTCTTACTTAATATTGACACTGATACTATTGATACTTTTTACTTGATATTGACACTGATACTATTGATACTTCTTACTTGATACTGACACTGATACTATTGATACTTCTTACTTGATATTGACACTGATACTATTGATACTTCTTACTTGATATTGACACTGATACTATTGATACTTCTTACTTGATATTGACACTGATACTGTTGATACTTCTTACTTGATATTTTAAAGACACTGAAATGATTTCGAATAATGATACCGGTACTCTTGGTATCGATACTATGATCCTCCAGTCAGGGTCTTCAGACCGTGTCCTTCCAGTCCGCAGACAAAAGGAATTTGTCATGTAAAACCAGGAGACAACCATAAATCAAGGAAGAGGGCGTCATGAGTCTGAGATGAGAGTTAATCAATATCCTCCTGACTTTGCCAGTGTGCAAAATGGCACTCCATTTATTACAGAGGGACTCGGAGGACAAAGATCATTAATACTACAAAAAAAAAACCTCAGAGTGAACGCTGGACTGAAGTGGATCAAAGGAAAAGGAACTGAAATAACTACAAACAGAGGAACAAATAGTGGAGCTCATCAAGATGCATATTGTCAAACTACAACATCTACAAATGTAGATTATCAGTTGTTGGCTGTCAATCAGGAGACACACCTGTTTCTGGGTGTCAATCAGGAGACTCTGAATGTCAATCAGGAGACACACCTGTTCCTAGTTGTCAGTCAAGAGACACACCTGTTTCTGGGTGTCTATCAGGAGACACACCTGTTTCTTGGTGTCAATCAGGAGACTCTGAATTTCAATCAGGAGACACACCTGTTCCTGGTTATCAATCAGGAGACTCTGGATGTCAATCAGAGGACACGCCTGTTTCTGGCTGTCAATCAGGAGACTCTGGGTGTCAATCAGGAGACACACCTGTTTCTGGGCTTCAATCAGGAGACTCTGGTTGTCAATCAGGAGACAGACCTGTTCCTGGTTGTCGGTCAGGAGACTCTGGATGTCAATCAGGAGACACACCTGTTCCTGGTTGTCAGTTAGGGGACTCTGGATGTCAATCAGGAGACACACCTGTTTCTGGATGTCAATCAGGTGACTGTGGATGCAAATCAGGAGACACACCTGTTCCTGGTTGTCGGTCAGGAGACTCTGGATGTCAATCAGGAGACACCTGTTCCTGGTTGTCAATCAGGAGACACAACTGTTCCTGGGTGTCAGTCAGGAGACTCTGGGTGTCAATCAGGAGACACACCTGTTTTTGGGCTTCAATCAGGAGACTCTGGTTGTCAATCAGGAGACAGACCTGTTCCTTGTTGTCAGTTAGGGGACTCTGGATGTCAATCAGGAGACACACCTGTTTCTGGATGTCAATTAGGTGACTGTGGATGTAAATCAGGAGACACACCTGTTCCTGGTTGTCGGTCAGGAGACTCTGGATGTTAATCAGGAGACACCTGTTCCTGGTTGTCAATCAGGAGACACAACTGTTCCTAGGTGTCAGTCAGGAGACTCTGGATGTAAATCAGGAGACACACCTGTTCCTGGTTGCCAGTCAGGAGACTCTGGATGTCATCAGGAGACACACCTGTTCCTGGTTGCCAGTCAGGAGACTCTGGATGTCAATCAGGAGACACCTGTTCCTGGTTGTCAATCAGGAGACACAACTGTTCCTGGGTGTCAGTCAGAATACTCTGGATGTAAATCAGGAAACACACCTGTTCCTGGATGCCAGTCAGGAGACTCTGGATGTCAATCAGAAGACACACCTGTTCCTGGTTGCCAGTCAGGAGACTCTGGATGTCAATCAGGAGACACACCTGTTCCTGGGTGTCCGTCAGGAGATTCTGGATGTCAATCAGGAGACACATCTGTTCCTGGATTGTCAGGAGATTCTGGAGGTCAATCAGGAGACACACCTGTTCCTGGGTGTCCGCCAGGAGACTCTGGATGTCATTCAGGAGACACACCTGTTCCTGGTTGTCAATCAGTAGACAGACCTGTTCCCGGGTGCTAATCAGGAGACAAACCTGTTCCTGGGTGTCAATCAGGAGACACATCTGTCCCTAGGTGTTTTTACAAAAAAGTGGCAACAAATTCAATGTAAAGTGGCTATTGGGAGACAAATGTAGCTGATCAGTTGTTGGGTGTCAATCAGGAGACACACCTGTTTCTGGATGTCAATCAGGTGACTGTGGATGTAAATCAGGAGACACACCTGTTCCTGGTTGTCGGTCAGGAGACTCTGGATGTCAATCAGGAGACACCTGTTCCTGGTTGTCAATCAGGAGACACAACTGTTCCTGAGTGTCAGTCAGGAGACTCTGGATGTCAATCAGGAGAACATCTGTTCCTGGATTGTCAGGAGATTCTGGATGTCAATCAGGAGACACACCTGTTCCTGTGTGTCTGTCAGGAGACTCTGGATGTCAATCAGGAGACACCTGTTCCTGGTTGTCAATCAGGAGACACAACTGTTCCTGGGTGTCGGTCAGGATACTCTGGATGTAAATCAGGAGACACACCTGTTCCTGGTTGCCAGTCAGGAGACTCTGGATGTCAATCAGGAGACACACCTGTTCCTGGTTGCCAGTCAGGAGACTCTGGATGTCAATCAGGAGACACACCTGTTCCTGGTTGTCAGTTAGGGGACTCTGGATGTCAATCAGGAGACACACCTGTTCCTGGTTGTCAGTTAGGGGACTCTGGATGTCAATCAGGAGACACACCTGTTTCTGGATGTCAATCAGGTGACTGTGGATGTAAATCAGGAGACACACCTGTTCCTGGTTGTCGGTCAGGAGACTCTGGATGTCGATCAGGAGACACCTGTTCCTAGTTGTCAATCAGGAGACACAACTGTTCCTGGGTGTCAGTCAAGATACTCTGGATGTAAATCAGGAGACACACCTGTTCCTGGTTGCCAGTCAGGAGACCTTGGATGTCATCAGGAGACACACCTGTTCCTGGTTGCCAGTCAGGAGACTCTGGATGTCAATCAGGAGACACACCTGTTCCTGGGTGTCCGTCAGGAGACTCTGGATGTCATTCAGGAGACACACTGTTCCTGGTTGTCAGTTGGGGGACTCTGGATGTCAATCAGGAGACACACCTGTTTCTGGATGTCAATCAGGTGACTGTGGATGTAAATCAGGAGACACACCTGTTCCTGGTTGTCGGTCAGGAGACTCTGGATGTCAATCAGGAGACACCTGTTCCTGGTTGTCAATCAGGAGACACAACTGTTCCTGGGTGTCAGTCAGGATACTCTGGATGTAAATCAGGAGACACACCTGTTCCTGGTTGCCAGTCAGGAGACCCTGGATGTCATCAGGAGACACACCTGTTCCTGGTTGTCGGTCAGGAGACTCTGGATGTCAATCAGGAGACACCTGTTCCTGGTTGCCAGTCAGGAGACCCTGGATGTCATCAGGAGACACACCTGTTCCTGGTTGCCAGTCAGGAGACTCTGGTTGTCAATCAGGAGACACACCTGTTCCTGGGTGTCCGTCAGGAGACTCTGGATGTCAATCAGGAGACACACCTGTTCCTGGGTGTCCGTCAGGAGACTCTGGATGTCATTCAGGAGACACACCTGTTCCTGGTTGTCAATCAGTAGACAGACCTGTTCCCGGGTGCTAATCAGGAGACACACCTGTTCCTGGGTGTCAATCAGGAGACACATCTGTCCCTAGGTGTTTTTACAAAAAAGTGGCAACAAATTCAATGTAAAGTGGCTATTGGGAGACAAATGTAGCTGATCAGTTGTTGGGTGTCCATCAGGAGACACACCTGTTCCTGGTTGTCGGTCAGGAGACTCTGGATGTCAATCAGGAGACACCTGTTCCTGGTTGTCAATCAGGAGACACAACTGTTCCTGGGTGTCAGTCAGGAGACTCTGGATTTAAATCAGTAGACACACCTGTTCCTTGTTGCCAGTCAGGAGACTCTGGATGTCATCAGGAGACACACCTGTTCCTGGTTGCCAGTCAGGAGACTCTGGATGTCAATCTGGAGTCACACCTGTTCCTGGTTGTCAATCAGGAGACACAACTGTTCCTGGGTGTCAGTCAGGAGACTCTGGATGTAAATCAGGAGACACACCTGTTCCTGGTTGCCAGTCAGGAGACTCTGGATGTCAATCAGGAGACACACCTGTTCCTGGGTGTCCATCAGGAGACTCTGGATGTCAATCAGGAGACACATCTGTTCCTGGATTGTCAGGAGATTCTGGATGTCAATCAGGAGACACACCTGTTCCTGGGTGTCCGTCAGGAGATTCTGGATGTCAATCAGGAGACACATCTGTTCCTGGATTGTCAGGAGATTCTGGAGGTCAATCAGGAGACACACCTGTTCCTGGTTGTCAATCAGGAGACACAACTGTTCCTGGGTGTCAGTCAGGAGACTCTGGATGTAAATCAGGAAACACACCTGTTTCTGGTTGCCAGTCAGGAGACTCTGGATGTCAATCAGGAGACACACCTCAAGTGGGTATGCCAGATATTTGTTTCTTTCAAAGAACACAATAATTAGCATTTATTAAGGAGTAATTCTGTTCAATTACAAAGTAAAAAGTAACTTTACTTTTTAAAAGCTGCAGTTTAGTGAGCAGGTGTTTGTGTGTTGAACACAAGGCACACGCCTGACAATGAGAAGGCGTCATATTTAAAGTGTTGTGCAGACGCGGGAGGCCGAGCCTCCGCCGGAGTCCACCATCACCTTGACGGATGCCCACTTCATGAATTTCAAATTAAATTGGCCCTTGATGAATTTGGAAGTCGCTCCTCTGTTCCAAAGCAATTGGAATCCAATAAAGTGCTGGCACCGTACAAATAAAGTCATATATTCCCCCGGACCGAGGAATGAGCCGGGAGTGAGGGGAGGAACGAGGCCGAGAGGAGCCCGGTTTGATGTGAGAGCGGCGAGCAGATAGAGACGCTCCCGTATCATACTGATAAATGGACGGCGGGGGAGGGGCGGCCAAGACCGGCACGCAGCCTGCAGGTAATGAGAAAGACCTCGCCTGAGGACCATTTCCCAGGAGGAGGGAGCCAGGACTGCTGCAATCTTCTGCTGCCAGCTTTCACAAGCACACAAGACGCATGATGAACTTTACCTTGTTGGAGCAACTCCACAGCGTCGCCCCGAAAACAACCGCTTTGGACTTTTGTCCGGCTTCAAAGATCATTTCCACGCAGTCAGAGAAACAAATGTTTCTCAATATTAAAAGTTGCTGCGCATCAAACCTGGCATGACACAGACGTCATAAAGTCGTCGATCAGCACTGGCAGGATTTTGTGCGTTTCAACAAGGCAGCGACATCGTCTACAAAATGTTGTTTGATTCATTTTGAAACATGTTGTGGATAAAAGTTCTTTATCAGATGGTTTTGGCACAAAGAATCATGTTGATTTTTTTATTAGTGACTTAACATACAAATATGTTGATTTAATTAGTGATTTAACATACAAATATGTTGATTTAATTAGTGATTTAACATACAAATATGTTGATTTAATTAGTGATTTAACATACAAATATGTTGATTTAATTAGTGACTTAACATACAAATATGTTGATTTAATTAGCGACTTAACATACAAATATGTTGATTTAATTAGTGACTTAACATACAAATATGTTGATTTAATTAGAGACTTAACATACAAATATGTTGATTTAATTAGTGACTTAACATACAAATATGTTGATTTAATTAGTGATTTAACATACAAATATGTTGATTTAATTAGTGATTTAACATACAAATATGTTGATTTAATTAGTGACTTAACATACAAATATGTAGATTTAATTAGTGACTTAACATACAAATATGTTGATTTAATTAGTGACTTAACATACAAATATGTTGATTTAATTAGTGACTTAACATACCAATACGTTGATCTAATTAGTGACTTAACATACAAATATGTAGATTTAATTAGTGACTTAACATACACATATGTTGATTTAATTAGTGACTTAACATACACATATGTTGATTTAATTAGTGACTTAACATACAAATATGTTGAATTAATTAGTGACTTAACATACACATATGTTGATTTAATTAGCAAATTAACATGAAAATATGTTGATTTAATTAGTGATTTAACATACAAATATGTTGATTTAATTAGTGACTTAACATACACATATGTTGATTTAATTAGTGATTTAACATACAAATATGTTGATTTAATTAGTGACTTAACATACAAATATGTTGATTTAATTAGTGACTTAACATACAAATATGTTGATTTAATTAGTGACTTAACATACAAATATGTTGATTTAATTAGAGACTTAACATACAAATATGTTGATTTAATTAGTGACTTAACATACAAATATGTTGATTTAATTAGTGATTTAACATACAAATATGTTGATTTAATTAGTGATTTAACATACAAATATGTTGATTTAATTAGTGACTTAACATACAAATATGTAGATTTAATTAGTGACTTAACATACAAATATGTTGATTTAATTAGTGACTTAACATACAAATATGTTGAATTAATTAGTGACTTAACATACACATATGTTGATTTAATTAGCAAATTAACATGAAAATATGTTGATTTAATTAGTGATTTAACATACAAATATGTTGATTTAATTAGTGACTTAACATACACATATGTTGATTTAATTAGTGATTTAACATACAAATATGTTGATTTAATTAGTGACTTAACATACAAATATGTTGATTTAATTAGTGACTTAACATACATATATGTTGATTTAATTAGTGACTTAACATACAAATATGTTGATTTAATTAGTGACTTAACATACAAATATGTTGATTTAATTAGTGACTTAACATACAAATATGTTGATTTAATTAGTGACTTATATTGATTTAATTAGCAAATTAATATGAAAATATGTTAATTTAATTAGTGATTTAACATACACATATGTTGATTTAATTAGTGACTTAACATACAAATATGTTGATTTAATTAGTGACTTAACATACAAATATGTTGATTTAATTAGTGACTTATATTGATTTAATTAGCAAATTAATATGAAAATATGTTAATTTAATTAGTGATTTAACATACACATATGTTGATTTAATTAGTGACTTAACATACAAATATGTTGATTTAATTAGTGACTTAACATACAAATATGTTGATTTAATTAGTGACTTATATTGATTTAATTAGCAAATTAATATGAAAATATGTTAATTTAATTAGTGACTTAACATACAAATATGTTGATTTAATTAGTGATTTAACATACAAATATGTTGATTTAATTAGTGACTTAACATACACATATGTTGATTTAATTAGCGACTTAACATACAAATATGTTTATTTAATTAGTGACTTAACATACAAATATGTTGATTTAATTAGTGACTTAACATACAAATATGTTGATTTAATTAGCGACTTAACATACAAATATGTTGATTTAATTAGTGACTTATATTGATTTAATTAGCAAATTAACATGAAAATATGTTGATTTAATTAGTGACTTAACATACAAATATGTTGATTTAATTAGTGACATAACACACCAATATGTTGATCTAATTAGTGATTTAACATACAAATATGTAGATTTAATTAGTGACTTAACATACATATATGTTGATTTAATTAGTGACTTAACATGCAAATGTGTTGATTTAGTTAGCGACTTAACATACAAATATGTTGATTTAATTAGTGACTTAACATACAAATATGTTGATATAATTAGCGACTTAACATATAAATATGTTGATTTAATTAGCGACTTAACATACAAATATGTTGATTTAATTAGTGACTTAACATACACATATGTTGATTTAATTAGTGACTTAACATACAAATATGTTGATTTAATTAGTGACTTAACATACCAATATGTTGATTTAATTAGTGACTTAACATACAGATATGTTGATTTAATTAGTGACTTAACATACAAATATGTTGATTTAATTAGTGATTTAACATACAAATATGTTGATTTAATTAGTGACTTAACATACACATATGTTGATTTAATTAGTGACTTAACATACAAATATGTTGATTTAATTAGTGACTTAACATACACATATGTTGATTTAATTAGCGACTTAACATACAAATATGTTGATTTAATTAGTGACTTAACATACACATATGTTGATTTAATTAGTGACTTAACATACAAATATGTTGATTTAATTAGTGACTTAACATACCAATATGTTGATTTAATTAGTGACTTAACATACAGATATGTTGATTTAATTAGTGACTTAACATACAAATATGTTGATTTAATTAGTGATTTAACATACAAATATGTTGATTTAATTAGTGACTTAACATACACATATGTTGAGTTAATTAGTGACTTAACATACAAATATGTTGAATTAATTAGTGACTTAACATACACATATGTTGATTTAATTAGCGACTTAACATACAAATATGTTGATTTAATTAGCGACTTAACATACAAATATGTTGATTTAATTAGTGACTTAACATACAAATATGTTGAATTAATTAGTGACTTAACATACAAATATGTTGATTTAATTAGTGACTTAACATACACATATGTTGATTTAATTAGTGACTTAACATACAAATATGTTGAATTAATTAGTGACTTAACATACACATATGTTGATTTAATTAGTGACTTAACATACACATATGTTGATTTAATTAGTGACTTAACATACAAATATGTTGAATTAATTAGTGACTTAACATACAAATATGTTGATTTAATTAGTGAATTAATGAAGTAAAAGTAGTGGTTTGGTAATGAAATAAAAGTAGTGGTTTGGTGTTAA
Source organism: Nerophis lumbriciformis (assembly GCF_033978685.3). NCBI lineage: Eukaryota > Metazoa > Chordata > Actinopteri > Syngnathiformes > Syngnathidae > Nerophis > Nerophis lumbriciformis. The sequence goes on along the minus strand of NC_084577.2, from coordinate 31,292,010 downwards.
AATAAAAGTAGTGGTTTGGTAATGAAGTAAAAGTAGTGGTTTGGTGTTAAAGTAAAATAATTGGTTTTGTAAAGAAGTAAAAGTAGTGGTTTGGTGTTAAAGTAAAAGTAGTGGTTTGGTAATGAAGTAAAAGTAGTGGGTTGGTGTTAAAGTAAAAGTAGTGGTTTGGTAATGAAGTAAAAGTAGTGGTTTGGTAATGAAGTAAAAGTAGTGGTTTGGTAATGAAGTAAAAGTAGTGGTTTGGTAATGAAGTAAAAGTAATGGTTTGGTAATGAAGTAAAAGTAGTGGTTTGGTAATGAAGTAAAAGTAGTGGTTTGGTAATGAAGAGAAGTAGTGGTTTGGTAATGAAGTAAAAGTAGTGGTTTTGTAATGAAGTAAAGGTAGTGGTTTGGTAATAAAGTAAAAGTAGTGGTTTGGTAATCAAGTAGAAGTAGTGGTTTGGTAATGAAGTAAAAGTAGTGGTTTGGTAATGAAGTAAAAGTAGTGGTTTGGTAATGAAGTAAAAGTAGTGGTTTGGTAATGAAGAAAAGTAGTGGTTTGGTAATGAAGTAAAAGTAGTGGTTTTGTGATAAAGTAAAATAATTGGTTTTGTAAAGAAGTAAAAGTAGTGGTTTGGTGTTAAAGTAAAAGTAGTGGTTTGGTAATGAAGTAAAAGTAGTGGTTTGGTAATGAAGTAAAAGTAGTGGTTTGGTAATGAAGAAAAAGTAGTGGGTTGGTGTTAAAGTAAAAGTAGTGGTTTGGTAATGAAGTAAAAGTAGTGGTTTGGTAATGAAGTAAAAGTAGTGGTTTGGTAATGAAGTAAAAGTAGTGGTTTGGTAATGAAGTAAAAGTAGTGGTTTGGTAATGAAGTAAAAGTAGTGGTTTGGTAATGAAGAGAAGTAGTGGTTTGGTAATGAAGTAAAAGTAGTGGTTTGGTAATGAAGTAAAAGTAGTGGTTTGGTAATGAAGAGAAGTAGTGGTTTGGTAATGAAGAAAAGTAGTGGTTTTGTAATTAAGTAAAAGTAGTGGTTTTGTAATGAAGTAAAAGTAGTGGTTTGGTGATAAAGTAAAATAATTGGTTTTGTAAAGAAGTAAAAGTAGTGGTTTGGTGTTAAAGTAAAAGTAGTGGTTTGGTAATGAAGTAAAATGAGTGGTTTGGTAATGAAGTAAAAGTAGTGGTTTGGTAATGAAGAGAAGTAGTGGTTTGGTAATGAAGTAAACGTAGTGGTTTGGTAATGAAGTAAAAGTAGTGGTTTGGTAATGAAGAGAAGTAGTGGTTTGGTAATGAAGTAAAAGTAGTGGTTTGGTAATGAAGTAAAAGTAGTGGTTTGGTAATGAAGAGAAGTAGTGGTTTGGTGATGAAGAAAAGTAGTGGTTTTGTAATGAAGTAAAAGTAGTGGTTTGGTGATAAAGTAAAATAATTGGTTTTGTAAAGAAGTAAAAGTAGTGGTTTGGTGTTAAAGTAAAAGTAGTGGTTTGGTAATGAAGTAAAAGTAGTGGTTTGGTAATGAAGTAAAAGTAGTGGTTTGGTAATAAAGTAAAAGTAGTGGTTTGGTAATAGAGTAAAAGTAGTGGTTTGGTAATGAAGTAAAATTAGTGGTTTGGTAATGAAGAGAAGTAATGGTTTGGTAATGAAGTAAAAGTAGTGGTTTGGTAATGAAGTAAAAGTAGTGGTTTGGTAATGAAGAGAAGTAGTGGTTTGGTAATGAAGTAAAAGTAGTGGGTTGGTGTTAAAGTAAAAGTAGTGGTTTGGTAATGAAGTAAAAGTAGTGGTTTGATAATGAAGTAAAAGTAGTGGTTTGGTAATGAAGTAAACGTAGTGGTTTGGTAATGAAGAGAAGTAGTGGTTTGGTAATGAAGTAAAAGTAGTGGTTTGGTAATGAAGTAAAAGTAGTGGTTTGGTAATGAAGAGAAGTAGTGGTTTGGTAATGAAGAAAAGTAGTGGTTTGGTAATGAAGTAAAAGTAGTGGTTTGGTGATAAAGTAAAATAATTGGTTTTGTAAAGAAGTAAAAGTAGTGGTTTGGTGTTAAAGTAAAAGTAGTGGTTTGGTAATGAAGTAAAAGTAGTGGTTTGGTAATGAAGTAAAAGTAGTGGTTTGGTAATGAAGAAAAAGTAGTGGGTTGGTGTTAAAGTAAAAGTAGTGGTTTGGTAATGAAGTAAAAGTAGTGGTTTGGTAATGAAGTAAAAGTAGTGGTTTGGTAATGAAGTAAAAGTAGTGGTTTGGTAATGAAGTAAAAGTAGTGGTTTGGTAATGAAGAGAAGTAGTGGTTTGGTAATGAAGTAAAAGTAGTGGTTTGGTAATGGAGTAAAAGTAGTGGTTTGGTAATGAAGAGAAGTAGTGGTTTGGTAATGAAGAAAAGTAGTGGTTTTGTAATGAAGTAAAAGTAGTGGTTTTGTAATGAAGTAAAAGTAGTGGTTTGGTGATAAAGTAAAATAATTGGTTTTGTAAAGAAGTAAAAGTAGTGGTTTGGTAATGAAGTAAAAGTAGTGGTTTGGTAATACAGTAAAAGTAATGGTTTGGTAATACAGTACAATGGGAACAATGGGAATAATATTGTGATTGTCAGACATGTGGAATAGTGTGTAAGATGAAACAATGGGAATAATATTGTGATTGTCAGACATGTGGAATAGTGTGTAAGATGAAACAATGGGAATAATATTGTGATTGTCAGACATGTGGAATAGTGTGTAGGATGAAACAATGGGAATAACATTGTGATTGTCAGACATGTGGAATAGTGTGTAATATGAAACAATGGGAATAATATTGTGATTGTCAGACATGTGGAATAGTGTGTAGGATGAAACAATGGGAATAATATTGTGATTGTCAGACATGTGGAATACTGTGTAAGATGAAACAATGGGAATAACATTGTGATTGTCAGACATGTGGAATAGTGTGTAGGATGAAACAATGGGAATAATATTGTGATTGTCAGACATGTGGAATAGTGTGTAGGATGAAACAATGGGAATAATATTGTGATTGTCAGGCATGTGGAATAAAGTGTAGGATGAAACAATGGAAATAATATTGTCATTGTCAGACATGTGGAATAGTGTGTAGGATGAAACAATGGGAATAATATAGTGATTGTCAGACACGTGGAATAGTGTGTAGGATGCAACAATGGGAATAATATTGTAATTGTCAGACATGTGGAATAGTGTGTAGGATGAAACAATGGGAATAATATTGTGATTGTCAGACATGTGGAATAGTGTGTAGGATGAAACAATGGGAATAACATTGTGATTGTCAGACATGTGGAATAGTGTGTAGGATGAAACAATGGGAATAATATTGTGATTGTCAGACACGTGGAATAGTGTGTAAGATGAAACAATGGGAATAATATTGTGATTGTCAGGCATGTGGAATAGTGTGTAGGATGAAACAATGGGAATAATATTGTGATTGTCAGACATGTGGAATAGTGTGTAGATGAAACAATGGGAATAACATTGTGATTGTCAGACATGTGGAATAGTGTGTAAGATGAAACAATGGGAATAACATTGTGATTGTCAGACATGTGGAATAGTGTGTAGGATGAAACAATGGGAATAACATTGTGATTGTCAGACATGTGGAATAGTGTGTAAGATGAAACAATGGGAATAATATTGTGATTGGCAGACATGTGGAATAGTGTGTAGAATGAAACAATGGAAATAATTTTGTGATTGTCAGACATGTGGAATAGTGTGTAGGATGAAACAATGGGAATAATATTGTGATTGGCAGACATGTGGAATAGTGTGTAAGATGAAACAATGGGAATAACATTGTGATTGTCAGGCATGTGGAATAGTGTGTAGGATGAAACAATGGGAATAATATTGTGATTGTCAGACATGTGGAATAGTGTGTAGGATGAAACAATGGGAATAATATTGTGATTGTCAGACATGTGGAATAGTGTGTAGGATGAAACAATGGGAATAACATTGTGATTGTCAGACATGTGGAATAGTGTGTAGGATGAAACAATGGGAATAACATTGTGATTGTCAGACATGTGGAATAGTGTGTAGGATGAAACAATGGGAATAACATTGTGATTGTCAGACATGTGGAATAGTGTGTAGGATGAAACAATGGGAATAACATTGTGATTGTCAGACATGTGGAATAGTGTGTAGGATGAAACAATGGGAATAACATTGTGATTGTCAGACATGTGGAATAGTGTGTCCTGTCCTAATCAAACATCATTTCCAGCATGTTTTATTTGGGCCCCCGGAGAGCCTCCCCCTCCCTCCCGTGTGTTCGCCATGGCAACCAGATTTTCATTTGACAAGTGTCATGGCACATTATCATGCTCCCACCTGACTAGTCCACCTGCTGGAATATATCTTACACCTCCTCTTCGTCTTATTCCTTTGCCATGCTCGCCTCTTGTCAACACCTATTTATCTCCCCTATTCCTTATTCCTTGTCCTTTTTCTTATACCTTGTCATTTTTCCTATTCCTTGTCCTTTTTCTTATTCCTTGTCCTTTTTCTTATTCCTTGTCCTTTTTCTTGCTCCTTGTCTTTATTCTTATTCCTTGTCCTTTTTCCTTTTCCTTGTTCTTTTTCTTATTCATTGTCCTTATTTTCTTATTCCTTGTCCTTTTTCTTATTCCTTGTCCTTTTTCTTATTCCTTGTTCATTGTCCTTATTTGTATTCCTTGTTCTTATTTATTGTCCTTTTTCTTATTCCTTGTTTTTATTATTATTTCTTATTCTTATTTCTTATTCCTTGTTCTAATTCTTATTTTTTGTCTTTATTCCTTATTCCTTGTCCTTTATTCCTTATTCCTTGTCCTTTATTCCTTATAGGGCGGTATAGTTCGGTTGGTAGAGCAGCCGTGTCAGCAACTTGAGGGTTCCAGGTTTGATCCCCGCTTCCGCCATCCGAGTCCCTGCCGTTGTGTCCTTGGGCAAGACACTTGATCCACCTGCTCCCAGTGCCACCCACACTGCTTTAAATGGAACTTTCACTATGTAAAGCGCTTTGAGTCACTAGAGAAAAGCGCTATATAAATATAATTCACTTCACTTATTCCTTGTCCTTTATTCCTTATTACTTGTCCTTATTTCTTATTCCTTGTTCTTATTTCTTATTCATTGTTCTTATTTCTTATTCCTTGTTCTTATTTCTTGTTTCCTATTACTTGTTCTTATTTATTATTTATTATTTATTATTCCTTGTTCTTATTTCTTGTTTCCTATTACTTGTTCTTATTTCTTATTTCTTATTTCTTATTTCTTATTTCTTATTTCTTATTTCTTATTCCTTGTTCTTATTTCTTATTCTTTGTCCTTATCCTTATCCTTGTTCTTATTCCCTTTTCCTTGTCCTTATTCCTTTTTCCTATCCTATTTCCTGATTCCTTATTCGCATCCTGGTTCCCTCTTCCTTACCCTTGTTCCCTTTTCCTTATCTTCATTCCTTGTTTTTTATGCGTATTCTTTATGCTTATTCCTTGTATCTTATTCCTTATCCTCACTCCTTATTAATTTCTTAAATATTTACTCCTTATCTTTCTTCTTAATCCTTATCATTCCTTAACTATATCCTTTTTTTGAACTTACGGTTTGTAATGTGGCTTGATTTTTTTTAATTCATTCCCATTTCAAATTGGACAAATATTCTTGAAAAGCCACCTGAACGCCTCCCTAGGGAGGTGTTTCGGGCAAGTCTGACCACGGGGAAGACCCAGGACACGTTGGGAAGACTATGTCTCCCGGCTGGCCTGGGAACACCTCGGGATCCCCCGGGAGGATCTGGACCAAGTGGCTGGGGAGAGGGAAGTCTGGGCTTCCCTGCTTTGGCTGTTGCCCCCGCGACCCGACCTCGGATAAGCGGAAGAAAATGGATGGATGGATGGATTCTTGTTTTTGTAAGAATTAGAAATGACAAATTTATTGGTCACATTTAGTCAAAGTCCTCACTAAGTTGTGCAAATAGAATATTACCATTTTCCTTTTTGGAATTATTTGTTTCATAAAACTACATTTCACATTTGAACAAAACGGTACCAGTGCCAAAACAGTACCAGTTCCCGGAGTCCATTTCAGAGAATTTGGCAGTACATCCAACCGGCCTCAACTGCAGACTGTGTGTAACCACAGCAGCCCAGGACGTATACGATGGATGGATGGATGGATGGATGGATGGATGGATGGATGGATGGATGGATGGATGGATGGATGGATGGATGGATGGATGGATGGATGGATGGATGGATGGATGGGTGGATGGATGGATGGATGGATGGATGGATGGATGGATGGATGGATCCACTTCCTGCCAACATCCAGCATCTTGGCACAGCCACTGAAGAGGATTAGACTTGTTGCTCCATTCCTCTTCAATGTAATAGTATGTCATTATATAACATACTATCATTAATACATATTATTATTACATAACATAACATATTATTATTACATAATATATTATTATTACTACATAACATATTATTATTACTACATAAAATATTATTATTACATATTACCTATTATTACATAACATATTATTACATATTATCACATAAGACATTACATAACATATTACATATTATTACATAACATATTATTACTACGTAACATATTATCATTACATAACATTATTATTACATAACATACAATTATTACATAACATTATTATTTATACATATTATTACATAACATATTACTATTAATACATATTATTACATAACATGCTACCTATTATAACATATTTTAACACATATTACATAACACATTATTATTACATGTTACATATTATCATTACATTACATTGTCATGTCTGTGTGATCATGTTTTTGTTTTGGTCATGTTCGTTTTGGTTTTTGGACTTTTTGTGCACTTCTGTTTTGTCACCATAGCAACCATTAGTTTTCACCTGTCACGTCACGCACCTGTGTCACGTTTTGAGTCACGCACCTGCTTTCACTAATCATGTCCATAGTATTTAAGTTCATTCTTTTCAGTTTGTCGTTCTGACGACATCTCCACATTTATGCTTCTGTACACTCTTCATCCTCTAAGATCCTGCTTCATGTCCCATGCCAAAGTACGTTTTTGTTCCATGTTTATAGTCTTTTTGTTTTTCATAGTTTGTTCTCGCGCCTTTTGTTTACTTCCTTGTTTTGTAGTTATAGTGTTAAATAAAAATGTACTTACATTCCCGTCTCGCCCGAGCCAACTTTCCGTTGCATCCCGGAAAAGCAAACACCCAGGACCAAGTCATGACATACATATTATTACATAACATATTATTGATATTACATATGATCAAGATTACATATTATATAATGTATTATTACATACCATAGTATTACATAACATATTATTACATAACATATAACTATCACATAACATAGTACATCACATATTATTACATGATATACTACATCACATATTACATATTATTACATAACATATTATTACATATTATTATTACGTAACATATTATTATTACACAACATATAAGTATTACATAACATTATTATTTATACATATTTTTACATGACAGTACATATTATCATCACGTAACATATTATTACATCACGTTGTTACATAACATATTATTATTAATACATATTGTTACATATTATAACATATTTTAACACATAATACATAACATATTATTATTACATATTACATATTATCATTATGTTACAAATTAATACATTACATATGATTAATATTACATAATATATAATGTATTATTACATAACAGGTGCAGGTACACTAACATAGGAAACTGCTACAATGGAAATGTTGACTAAATATTTAGTGAATGAGCAATACGAATTATAATAAACAATACGAGGGAAATGAAATATAATAAACAGATGTTATATTTAGTGGAATGGAAATGTCTATTCACAACATTTACATTTAATGCCAACAACACGTGTGGATGCTACTCACAAGTAAATAGTGGGAGTAAACAACGAATGTAAAAGTCACAAGTAAATAGTGGGAGTAAACAACTAATGTAAAAGTCACGAGTAAATAGTGGGAGTAAACAACTAATGTAAAAGTCACAAGTAAATAGTGGGAGTAAACAACTAATGTTGTCATGTCTGTGTGATCAGGTTTTATTTTTGGACTTTTTGTGCAGTTTTGTTTTGTCACCTGTTTTGAGTCACGCACCTGTTGTTAATCATGTCCATAAGTATTTAAGTTCATTCATTTTCTGTTGTTCGTCCTGACGACCTCACACCACATTTATGCTCTGTCCATTCCTCTAAGATCCTGCTTCATGTCCCTTGTCAAAGTAAGTTTTGGTTCCATGTTTATAGTTTTTTTGTTTTTCATAGTTTGTTCTCCGCCACTGTGCGCGCTTTCATTTATTCCTTTTTTTTGATAATAATAAATCATGTACCTTAATTCCCGTCTCGCCCGTGCCAACTTTCCGTTGCATCCTGGAAAAGCAAACACCCAAGATCAAGTCGTGACAAATGTAAAAGTCACAAGTAAATAGTGGGAGTAAACAACTAATGTAAAAGTCACAAGTAAATAGTGGGAGTAAACAACTAATGTAAAACTCACAAGTGAATAGTGGGAGTAAACAACTAATGTAAAAGTCACAAGTAAATAGTTGGAGTAAACAACTAATGTAAAACTCACAAGTAAATAGTGGGAGTAAACAACTAATGTAAAACTCACAAGTAAATAGTGGGAGTAAACAACTAATGTAAAAGTCACAAGTAAATAGTGGGAGTAAACAACTAATTTAAAAGTCATGAGTAAATAGTGGGAGTAAACAACTAATGTAAAACTCACAAGTAAATAGTGGGAGTAAACAACTAATGTAAAAGTCACAAGTAAATAGTGGGAGTAAACAACTAATGTAAAAGTCACAAGTAAATAGTGGGAGTAAACAACTAATGTAAAACTCATGAGTAAATAGTGGGAGTAAACAACTAATGTAAAAGTCACAAGTAAATAGTGGGAGTAAACAACTATTGTAAAACTCACAAGTAAATAGTGGGAGTAAACAAGTAATGTAAAAGTCACAAGTAAATAGTGGGAGTAAACAACTAATGTAAAAGTCACAAGTAAATAGTGGGAGTAAACAACTAATGTAAAACTCACAAGTAAATAGTGGGAGTAAACAACTAATGTAAAACTCATGAGTAAATAGTGGGAGTAAACAACTAATGTAAAAGTCACGAGTAAATAGTGGGAGTAAACAACTAATGTAAAAGTCACAAGTAAATAGTGGGAGTAAACAACTAATGTAAAAGTCAGGAGTAAATAGTGGGAGTAAACAACTAATGTAAAAGTCAGGAGTAAATAGTGGGAGTAAACAACTAATGTAAAAGTCACGAGTAAATAGTGGGAGTAAACAACTAATGTAAAAGTCATGAGTAAATAGTGGGAGTAAACAACTAATGTAAAAGTCACGAGTAAATAGTTGGAGTAAACAACTAATGTAAAAGTCACAAGTAAATAGTGGGAGTAAACAACTAATGTAAAAGTCACAAGTAAATAGTGGGAGTAAACAACTAATGTAAAAGTCAGGAGTAAATAGTGGGAGTAAACAACTAATGTAAAAGTCACAAGTAAATAGTGGGAGTAAACAACTAATGTAAAAGTCACAAGTAAATAGTGGGAGTAAACAACTAATGTAAAAGTCACAAGTAAATAGTGGGAGTAAACAACTACCGTATTTTCCGCACCATAAGGCGCCCTGGGTTATAAGCCGCGCCTTCAATGAACGGCATATTTCAAAACTTTGTCCACCTATAAGCCGCCCCGTGTTGTAAGCCGCATCTAACTGCGCTAAAGGAATGTCAAAAAAACAGTCAAATAGCTCAGTCAAACTTTAATAATATATTAAAACCAGCGTGATGTGGGCGCGCATGGAGTCGTATATCAACATGGACGGAGCTGCGTGAAAAAAGCCACCCGGCCTCTTCGCGTAAACTTAAACTTACCTTAACCACTCGCTCATCTTTTCTTCATCCATCCATCCCTTCGAGTTAGCTTTTATGATGACGCCGGCTGGAAAGGTCTCTTTTGGCAAGGTCTTCCTTTTGAATATCACCATGGGTGGAAGTTTCTGGCCATTAGCATGGCAAGCTAGAACCACAGTGAAGGATGACTTCTCATTCCCTGTGGTGCGAATATTCACCGTACGTGCTCCCGTTGTATCCACAGTGCGGTTCACAGGAATATCAGTTGCTGTGAAATAGTAATCCGTGTGCGGATGGAGAGATTGCGTCTTTTCATGAACCGGACACCTGTCGCTTAGTAGGAGCCATTTTGTGGTCTATACAGATGTAAACACACAAAGGAAATGAAACGTACGGTGATATCCGCGCGCTTTTTCTTCTTCTACGCGGGCGGGTGGTTGCTTACAGTAGAAGAAGAAGCGCTTCCTGTTCTATGGGGGCGGGTGCTTACCTTGCCGGTTGCTTGCGTAGAAGAAGAAGCGCTTCCTGTTCTACCGGGAAAAAAGATGGCGGCTGTTTACCGAAGTTGCGAGACCGAAACTTTATGAAAATGAATCTTAATATTTATCCATATATAAAGCGCACCGGGTTATAAGGCGCACTGTCAGCTTTTGAGAAAATTTGTGGTTTTTAGGTGCGCCTTATAGTGCGGAAAATACGGTAATGTAAAACTCACAAGTAAATAGTGGGAGTAAACAACTAATGTAAAAGTCACAAGTAAATAGTGGGAGTAAACAACTAATGATGTTTACTGTTCACGCTTGTAGCAAATTTAGTGTAAAAGGAAGCAGCCGCTCTCAGCTTGCAGCTTGCAAATTGTTGTTGGGACGCAATGAAAAATCTCATTTCAGCCCAAATAAACGTCAGGCTGCGCTGATTGCCGAGCACCACTGTTTTCATATCAAGCAAATCAAAAGAGGCGACCCCGGCTGACAATCACCTCAGCACGGCCCCTCGCCTACAGCCGCGCCTCGTGCATTCCGCCGTGCCGTGCAAATTAATGGAGACGGAGCTTCTTGTTTCCGCCGTCATTACGGGGCTCTGCTGACTCGCAATCACCACAAGCTTTTAGTTTGCATGCGGGGCGGCCATGTTCCACACACATATCAGCTAGCAGCATGGTGGCCACCTTCTACTCCGATATGAGCTAGCAGCATGGCGGCCAGCTGCTCGCCGCTAACGTCATGGCGGAGCCCATGTCAGCCATGAAAGCTGCCAGGGTCCACCCGGACTTTGCTGGACTAGAAGCGCTCACTACGAGCGACGACACATGTGATTATGACTGGGCTCACCCACAGATGTTTCAACAAAGAAGGTGCGACGTCACGCGGGTGTAAGGGGGCGTCAACAACACTGATTGGTGGAAGAACAGAACGGTTTGAATCGGATAAAAAATTTGGGAGTTGTGGAACTTTGAAAAATGTCCCATTCATTTCAATGGGAATTTCATGGAAATTTGGGAATTTCATGGAAATTTGGGAATTTCATGGAAATTTGGGAATTTCGGGAAAAGCGGGATTTTTTTGTGAAAATTCTAAAAAAAAAAAAATGTATGTTCTGAATGAGTTGGTGAATGGTTGGTGTTGGAATTTTTCAAAACGGTTGAGAATTGTTGAAGTAGTAACATTTTTAGTTGAGAAATGGTATTACGGAGTTCTTGGAATTTTGGGAAAAACAGGGAATTTTTCCAGTTCAAAAAACAACTTTGTTTTTTGTCCTGATTAAGAGGAATGATTTGACGGTAGAACAGTTGAAGTGGGTTGAAAAATGTGGAAGGAGTAGTTGACAAAAAAAGGGTGAAAAAAGGATTTGAAAAAAACGGGAATATTGAGAATTACTGGAATTTTTTGGAACTTGTAAAAATGATAGTTTAAATATCCAGGATGAGTGGAATTAGTTGAAGGTGGAATGCTTTGAATCGGTTAAAAAATGTTGGAATTGTGGAAGTTTGAAAATGGATAATGCATTTTGAAAGGTGAAAATGTCTGTAAAAATGTGGGTATTCTAGGAAATCCGGGAATTTTTTTGTCATTTTTGAAAAAGAACACACAATTACTGAACAGGCTGAATATTTTGAAGTTAGAACGGTTTGAATCGGATAAAAAATGTGGGAGTTTTGGAACTTTGAAAAATGTCCCATTCTTTTCAATGGGAATTTCATGGAAATTTGGGAATTTCGAGAAAAGTGGGAATTTTTTTGAAAATAATGAAAAATAAAAAATGTAATGTTCTGAATGAGTTGGTGAATGGTTGGTGTTGGAATTTTTCAAGACGGTTGAGAATTGTTGAAGTAGTTACATTTTTTATTGAGAAATGGTATTACGGAATTCTTGGAATTTCGGAAAAACAGGGAATTTTTTCCAGTTCAAAAAACAACTTTGTTTTTAATCCTGATTAAGAGGAATGATTTGACAGTAGAACAGTTGAAGTGGGTTGAAAAATGTGGAAGGAGTAGTCGACAGAAAAAAAGGTGAAGAAAAGGTTTGGAAAAAAAGGGAATTCTGGGAATTACTGGAATTTCTTTGAACTTGGAAACATTTAATTTTCCAGTATGAGTGAAGTATGTTGAAGGTAGAATGGTTTGAATCGGTTGAAAAATGTTGGAATTGTGGAAGTTTGAAAATGGATAATACATTTTGAATGGTGAAAATAACTCTAAAAACTGGGAATTCTAGGAAATCCGGGAATTTTTTTGTAATTGTCGAAAAAGAACACACAATTACTGAACAGGCTGAATATTTTGAAGTTGGAACGGTTTGAATCGGATAAAAATGTGGGAGTTTTGGAACTTTGAAAAATGTCCCATTCTTTTCACTTGGAATTTCATGGAAATTTGGGAATTTCGGAAAAAGTGGGAATTTTTCTTGAAAATGATAATAAAAAAAAAATGGAATGTTCTGAATGAGTTGGTGCATGGTTGGTGTTGGAATTTTTCAAGACGGTTGAGAATTGTTGAAGTAGTAACATTTTTTATTGAGAAATGGTATTATGGAATTCTTGGAATTTCTGAAAAACAGGGAATTTTTTCCAGTTCAAAAAACAACTTTGTTTTTTTGTCCTGATTAAGAGGAATGATTTGACGGTAGAACAGTTGAAGTGGGTTGAAAAATGTGGAAGGAGTAGTCGACAGAAAAAAGGGTGAAGAAAAGGTTTGAAAAAAAAGGGAATTCTGGGAATTACTGGAATTTCTTTGAACTTGGAAACATTTAATTTTCCAGGATGAGTGAAATATGTTGAAGGTAGAATGGTTTGAATCGGTTGAAAAATGTTGGAATTGTGGAAGTTTGAAAATGGATAATGCATTTTGAATGGTGAAAATGTCTCTAAAAACTGGGAATTCTAAGAAATCCGGGAATTTTTTTGTAATTGTCGAAAAAGAACACACAATTACTGAACAGGCTGAATATTTTGAAGTTGGAACGGTTTGAATCGGATAAAAATGTGGAAGTTTTGGAACTTTGAAAAATGTCCCATTCTTTTCAAATGGAATTTCATGGAAATTTGGGAATTTCGGGAAAAGTGGGAATTTTTTTTGAAAATGATAAAAAATAAAATATTGAATGTTCTGAATGAGTTGGTGAATGGTTGGTGTTGGAATTTTTCAAGGCAGTTGAGAATTGTTGAAGTAGTAACATTTTTTATTGAGAAATGGTATTATGGAATTCTTGGAAATTCGGAAAAACAGGGAATTTTTTCAGTTCAAAAAACAACTTTGTTTTTTTGTCCTGATTAAGAGGAATGATTTGACGGTAGAACAGTTGAAGTGGGTTGAAAAATGTGGAAGGAGTAGTCGACAGAAAAAAGGGTGAAGAAAAGGTTTGAAAAAAAGGGAATTCTGGGAATTACTGGAATTTCTTTGAACTTGGAAACATTTAATTTTCCAGGATGAGTGAAATATAATGAAGGTAGAATGGTTTGAATCGGTTAAAAAATGTTGGAATTGTGGAAGTTTGAAAATGGATAATGCATTTTGAATGGTGAAAATGTCTCTAAAAACTGAGAATTCTAGGAAACCCGGGAATTTTTTTGTAATTGTTGAAAAAAAAAACACAATTACTGAACAGGCTGAATATTTTGAAGTTGGAACGGTTTGAATCGGATAAAAAATGTGGGAGTTTTGGAACTTTGAAAAATGTCCCATTCTTTTCAATGGGAAGTTCATGAAAATGTAGGAATTTCGGGAAAAGTGGGAATTTTTTTGAAAATGCTAAAAAAAAAAAAATGTGAATGTTCTGAATGAGTTGGTGAATGGTTGGTCTTAGAAGTTTTCAAGACGGTTGAGAATTGTTGAAGTAGTAACATTTTTAGTTGAGAAATGGTATTACGGAGTTCTTGGAATTTTGGGAAAAACAGGGAATTTTTCCAGTTCAAAAAACAACCTTGTTTTTTGTCCTGATTAAGAGGAATGATTTGACGGTAGAACAGTTGAAGTGGGTTGAAAAATGTGGAAGGAGTAGTTGACAAAAAAAAGGTGAAAAAAGGATTTGAAAAAAACGGGAATATTGAGAATTACTGGAATTTTTTGGAACTTGTAAAAATGATAGTTTAAATATCCAGGATGAGTGGAATTAGTTGAAGGTGGAATGCTTTGAATCGGTTAAAAAATGTTGGAATTGTGGAAGTTTGAAAATGGATAATACATTTTGAATGGTGAAAATGTCTCTAAAAACTGAGAATTCTAGGAAATCCGGGAATTTGTTTGTCATCGTTGAAAAAGAACACACAATTACTGAACAGGCTGAATATTTTGAAGTTAGAACGGTTTGAATCGGATAAAAAATGTGGGAGTTTTGGAACTTTGAAAAATGTCCCATTCTTTTCAATTGGAATTTCATGGAAATTTGGGAATTTTGAGAAAAGTGGGAATTTTTCTTGAAAATTATCAAAAAAATAAAAAATGTAATGTTCTGAATTAGTTGGTGAATGGTTGGTGTTGGAATTTTTCAAGACGGTTGAGAATTGCTGAAGTAGTAACATTTTTTATTGAGAAATGGTGTTATGGAATTCTTGGAATTTTGGAAAAACAGGGAATTTTTTCCAGTTCAAAAAACAACTTTGTTTTTTGTCCTGATTAAGAGGAATGATTTGACGGTAGAACAGTTGAAGTGGGTTGAAAAATGTGGAAGGAGTCATCGCACTAAAAAAGGTGAAGAAAAGGTTTGGGAAAAAAAGGGAATTCTGGGAATTACTGGAATTTCTTTTAACTTGGAACCATTTAATTTTCCAGGATGAGTGAAATATGTTGAAGGTAAAATGGTTTGAATCGGTTGAAAAATGTTGGAATTGTGGAAGTTTGAAAATGTATAATGCATTTTGAATGGTGAAAATGTCTGTAAAAACTGGGAATTCTAGGAAATCCGGGAATTTTTTTGTAATTGTCGAAAAAAAACACACAATTACTGAACAGGCTGAATATTTTGAAGTTGGAACGGTTTGAATCGGATACAAATTGTGGGAGTTTTGGAACTTTGAAAAATGTCCCATTCTTTTCAATTGGAATTTCATGGAAATTTGGGAATTTCGGGAAAAGTGGGAATTTTTTTTGAAAATGATAAAAAAAAATAAACAAATTTAATGTTCTGTATGAGTTGGTGAATGGTTGGTGTTGGAATTTTTCAAGACGGTTGAGAATTGTTGAAGTAGTAACATTTTTTATTGAGAAATGGTATTACGGAATTCTTGGAATTTGGGAAAAACAGGGAATTTTTTCCAGTTCAAAAAACAACTTTGTTTTTTGTCCTGATTAAGAGGAATGATTTGACGGTAGAACAGTTGAAGTGGGTTGAAAAATGTGGAAGGAGTAGTCGACAGAAAAAAAGGTGAAGAAAAGGTTTGGAAAAAAAGGGAATTCTGGGAATTACTGGAATTTCTTTGAACTTGGAAACATTTAATTTTCCAGGATGAGTGAAATATGTTGAAGGTAGAATGGTTTGAATCGGTTGAAAAATGTTGGAATTGTGGAAGTTTGAAAATGGATAATGCATTTTGAATGGTGAAAATGTCTCTAAAAACTGGGAATTCTAGGAAATCCGGGAATTTTTTTGTAATTGTCGAAAAAGAACACACAATTACTGGACAGGCTGAATATTTTGAAGTTGGAAAGGTTTGAATCGGATAAAAATGTGGGAGTTTTGGAACTTTGAAAAATGTCCCATTCTTTTCACTTAGAATTTCATGGAAATTTGGGAATTTCGGGAAAAGTGGGAATTTTTCTTGAAAATGATCATTTAAAAAAAATGGAATGTTCTGAATGAGTTGGTGCATGGTTGGTGTTGGAATTTTTCAAGACGGTTGAGAATTGTTGAAGTAGTACATTTTTTTATTGAGAAATGGTATTATGGAATTCTTGGAATTTTGGAAAAACAGGGAATTTTTCTAGTTCAAAAAATAACTTTGTTTTTTGTCCTGATTAAGAGGAATGATTTGACGGTAGAACAGTTGAAGTGGGTTGAAAAATGTGGAAGGAGTAGTTGACTGAAAAAAGGGTGAAAAAAGGATTTGGAAAAAAAGGGAATTCTGGGAATTATTGGAATTTCTTTGAACTTGGAAAAATTAAAAATTTCCCGGATGAGTGAAATATGTTTAAGGTGGAATGCTTTGAATCGGTTGAAAAATGTTGGAATTGTGGAAGTTTGAAAATGGATAATGCATTTTGAATGGGGAAAATGTCTCTAAAAACTGGGAATTCTAGGAAATCCGGGAATTTTTTTGTAATTGTCAAAAAAGAACACACAATTACTGAACAGGCTGAATATTTTGAAGTTGGAACGGTTTGAATCGGATAAAAATGTGGGAGTTTTGGAACTTTGAAAAATGTCCCATTCTTTTCAATTGGAATTTCATGGAAATTTGGGAATTTCGGGAAAAGCGGGATTTTTTTGTGAAAATGCTAAAAAAAAATAATAATAATGTTCTGAATGAGTTGGTGAATGGTTGGTGTTGGAATTTTTCAAGACGGTTGAGAATTGTTGAAGTAGTAACATTTGTAATTGAGAAATGGTATTACGGAATTCTTTGAATTTCGGAAAAACAGGGAATTTTTCCAGTTCAAAAAACAACTTTGTTTTTTGTCCTGATTAAGAGGAAGGATTTGACGGCGGAACAGTTGAAGTGGGTTGAAAAATGTGGACGGAGTCATCGCACTAAAAAAGGTTGGAAATAAGGTTAGGAGAAAAAAAATAAATTTCTGGAAATTTGTTGAACGTGGAAAATGGTTGTTTGAATTTCCAGGATGAGTTGAATGTGTTGAAGGTGGAATGGTTTGAATCGGTTGAAAAATTTTGGAATTGTGAAAGTTTGAAAAATGGATCATTCATTTTGAATGGTGAGAATGTCTCTAAAAACTGGGAATTCTTGGAAATCCAGGAATTTTTTTTGTAATTGTTGAAAGGGGACACACAATATTTTGAAGTTGGAACGGTTTGAATCAGATAAAAAAATGCGGGAGTTTTGGAACTTTGAAAAATGTCCCATTCATTTCAATGGGAATTTCATGAAAATTTGGGAATTTGGGGAAATTGGGAATTTGTTTTGAAAATGCTAAAAAAAAAAAAAAAATTTAAAAAAGAAAAAAAAGTGAATGTTCTGAATGAGTTGGTGAATGGTTGGTCTTAGAAGTTTGCTGAAGTAGTAACATTTTTAATTGAAAAATTGTATTACGGAATTCTTGGAATTTCAGAAAAACAGGGAATTTTTTCCAGTTCAAAAAACACCTTGTTTTTTGTCCTGATTAAGAGGAATGATTTGACGGTAGAACAGTTGAAGTGGGTTGAAAAATGTGGAAGGAGTAGTTGACAAAAAAAGGGTGAAAAAAGGATTTGAAAAAAACGGGAATATTGAGAATTACTGGAATTTTTTGGAACTTGTAAAAATGATAGTTTAAATATCCAGGATGAGTGGAATTAGTTGAAGGTGGAATGCTTTGAATCGGTTAAAAAATGTTGGAATTGTGGAAGTTTGAAAATGGATAATGCATTTTGAATGGTGAAAATGTCTCTAAAAATTGGGTATTCTAGGAAATCCGGGAATTTTTTTGTCATCGTTGAAAAAGAACACACAATTACTGAACAGGCTGAATATTTTGAAGTTAAAACGGTTTGAATCGGATAAAAAATGTGGGAGTTTTGGAACTTTGAAAAATGTATCATTCTTTTCAATTGGAATTTCATGGAAATTTGGGAATTTTGGGAAAAGCGGGAATTTTTTTTTTAAATGATAAAAAATAAAAAATTTAATGTTCTGAATGAGTTGGTGAATGGTTGGTGTTGGAATTTTTCAAGACGGTTGAGAATTGTTGAAGTAGTAACATTTTTAATTGAGAAATGGTATTACGAAATTCTTGGAATTTCGGAAAAACAGGGAATTTTCTCCAGCTCAAAAAACAACTTTGTTTTTTGTCCTGATTAAGAGGAATGATTTGACAGTAGAACAGTTGAAGTGGGTTGAAAAATGTGGAAGGAGTAGTCGACAGAAAAAAGGGTGAAAAAAGGATTTGGAAAAAAAGGGAATTCCTGGAATTTTTGGAATTTCTTTGAACTTGGAAAAATCTAAATTTCCAGGATGAGTGAAATATGTTGAAGGTGGAATGCTTTGAATCGGTTGAAAAATGTTGGAATTGTGGAAGTTTGAAAATGGATAATGCATTTTGAATGGTGAAAATGTCTCTAAAAACTGGGAATTCTAGGAAATCCGGGAATTTTTTTGTAATTGTTGAAAAAGAACACACAATTACTGAACAGGCTGAATATTTTGAAGTTGGAACGGTTTGAATCGGATAAAAAATGTGGGAGTTTTGGAACTTTGAAAAATGTCCCATTCTTTTCAATGGGAATTTCATGGAAATTTGGGAATTTCGAGAAAAGTGGGAATTTTTTTTTAAATAATAAAAAATAAAAAATTGAATGTTCTGAATGAGTTGGTGAATGGTTGGTGTTGGAATTTTTCAAGACGGTTGAGAATTGTTGAAGTAGTAAAATTTTTTATTGAGAAATGGTATTATGGAATTCTTGGAATTTTGAAAAAACAGGGAATTTTTCCAGTTCAAAAAACAACTTTGTTTTTTGTCCTGATTAAGAGGAAGGATTTGACGGCGGAACAGTTGAAGTGGGTTGAAAAATGTGGACGGAGTCATCGCACTAAAAAAGGTTGGAAATAAGGTTAGGAAAAAAAAAGAAATTTCTGGAAATTTGTTGAACGTGGAAAATGGTTGTTTGAATTTCCAGGATGAGTTGAATGTGTTGAAGGTGGAATGGTTTGAATCGGTTGAAAAATGTTGGAATTGTGAAAGTTTGAAAAATGGATCATTCATTTTGAATGGTGAGAATGTCTCTAAAAACTGGGAATTCTTGGAAATCCAGGAATTTTTTTTTGTAATTGTTGAAAGGGAACACACAATATTTTGAAGTTGGAACGGTTTGAATGGGATAAAAACATGTGGGAGTTTTGGAACTTTGAAAAATGTCCCATTCATTTCAATGGGAATTTCATGGAAATTTGGGAATTTTGGGAAATTGGGAATTTGTTTTGAAAATGCTAAAAAAAAAAAAAATTTAAAAAAAAAAGAAAAAAAGTGAATGTTCTGAATGAGTTGGTGAATGGTTGGTCTTAGAAGTTTTCAAGACGGTTGAGAATTGTTGAAGTAGTAACATTTTTAGTTGAGAAATGGTATTACGGAGTTCTTGGAATTTTGGGAAAAACAGGGAATTTTTCCAGTTCAAAAAACAACTTTGTTTTTTGTCCTGATTAAGAGGAATGATTTGACGGTAGAACAGTTGAAGTGGGTTGAAAAATGTGGAAGGAGTAGTCGACAGAAAAAAGGGTGAAAAAAGGATTTTTAAAAAACGGGAATATTGAGAATTACTGGAATTTTTTGGAACTTGTAAAAATGATAGTTTAAATATCCAGGATGAGTGGAATTAGTTGAAGGTGGAATGCTTTGAATCGGTTAAAAAATGTTGGAATTGTGGAAATTTGAAAATGGATAATGCATTTTGAATGGTGAAAATGTCTCTAAAAATTGGGTATTCTAGGAAATCCGGGAATTTTTTTGTCATTGTTGAAAAAGAACACACAATTACTGAACAGGCTGAATATTTTGAAGTTAGAACGGTTTGAATCGGATAAAAAATGTGGGAGTTTTGGAACTTTGAAAAATGTCCCATTCTTTTCAATTGGAATTTCATGGAAATTTGGGAATTTCGGGAAAAGTGGAAAAAAAATTTGAAAATGATAAAAAAAAAAAAATGTGAATGTTCTGAATGAGTTGGTGAATGGTTGGTGTTGGAATTTTTCAAGACGGTTGAGAATTGTCGAAGTAGTAACATTTTTTATTGAGAAATGGTGTTATGGAATTCTTGGAATTTTGGAAAAACAGGGAATTTTTCTAGTTCAAAAAATAACTTTGTTTTTTCGTCCTGATTAAGAGGAATGATTTGACGGTAGAACAGTTGAAGTGGGTTGAAAAATGTGGACGGAGTCATCGCACTAAAAAAGGTTGGAAATAAGGTTAGAAAAAAAACAGAAATTTCTCGAAATTTGTTGAACGTGGAAAATGGTTGTTTGAATTTCCAGGATGAGTTGAATGTGTTGAAGGTGGAATGGTTTGAATTGGTTGAAAAATGTTGGAATTGTGAAAGTTTGAAAAATGGATCATTCATTTTGAATGGTGAGAATGTCTCTAAAAACTGGGAATTCTTGGAAATCCAGGAATTTTTTTTGTAATTGTTGAAAGGGAACACACAATATTTTGAAGTTGGAACGGTTTGAATCGGATAAGAAAATGTGGGAGTTTTGGAACTTTGAAAAAGGTCCCATTCTTTTCAATGGGAATTTCATGGAAATTTGGGAATTTCGGGAAAGCGGGATTTTTTTGTGAAAATGCTAAAAAAAAATATATATATATGTTCTGAATGAGTTGGTGAATGGTTGGTGTTGGAATTTTTCAAAACGGTTGAAAATTGTTGAAGTAGTAACATTTTTAGTTGAGAAATGGTATTATGGAATTCTTGGAATTTTGGGAAAAACAGGGAATTTTTCCAGTTCAAAAAACAACTTTGTTTTTTTGTCCTGATTAAGAGGAATGATTTGACGGTAGAACAATTGAAGTGTTTTGAAAAATGTGGAAGGAGTAGTTGACAGAAAAAGGGTGAAATAAGGATTTGAAAAAAACGGGAATATTGAGAATTACTGGAATTTTTTGGAACTTGTAAAAATGATAGTTTAAATATCCAGGATGAGTGGAATTAGTTGAAGGTGGAATGCTTTGAATCGGTTAAAAAATGTTGGAATTGTGGAAGTTTGAAAATGGATAATGCATTTTGAATGGTGAAAATGTCTCTAAAAACTGAGAATTCTAGGAAATCCGGGAATTTTTTTGTAATTGTTGAAAAAGAACACACAATTACTGAACAGGCTGAATATTTTGAAGTTAGAACTGTTTGAATCGAATAAAAAATGTGGGAGTTTTGGAACTTTGAAAAATGTCCCATTCATTTCAATGGGAATTTCATGGAAATTTGGGAATTTCATGGAAATTTGGGAATTTCGGGAAAAGCGAGATTTCTTTGTAAAAATGCTAAAAAAAAAAAAAAATGTTCTGAATGAGTTGGTGAATGGTTGGTGTTGGAATTTTTCAAGACGGTTGAGAATTGCTGAAGTAGTAACATTTTTAATTGAGAAATGGTATTACGGAATTCTTTGAATTTCGGAAAAACAGGGAATTTTTCCAGTTCCACGGAGTCATCGCACTAAAAAAAGGTTGGAAATAAGGTTAGAAAAAAAACAGAAATTTCTGGAAATTTGTTGAACGTGGAAAATGGTTGTTTGAATTTCCAGGATGAGTTGAATGTGTTGAAGGTGGAATAGTTTGAATCGGTTGAAAAATGTTGGAATTGTGAAAGTTTGAAAAATGGATCATTCATTTTGAATGGTGAGAATGTCTCTAAAAACTGGGAATTCTTGGAAATCCGGGAATTTTTTTTTTTAATTGTTGAAAGGGAACACACAATATTTTGAAGTTGGAACGGTTTGAATCGGATAAAAAAATGTGGGAGTTTTGGAACTTTGAAAAATGTCCCATTCATTTCAATGGGAATTTCATGGAAATTTGGGAATTTGTTTTGAAAATGCTAAAAAAAAAATTAAAAAAAGAAGAAAAAAAAGTGAATGTTCTGAATGAGTTGGTGAATGGTTGGTGTTGGAATTTTTCAAGACGGTTGAGAATTGTTGAAGTAGTAACATTTTTTATTGAGAAATGGTAATACGGAATTCTTTGAATTTCGGAAAAACAGGGAATTTTCTCCAGTTCAAAAAATAACTTTGTTTTTTGTCCTGATTAAGAGGAATGATTTGACGGTAGAACAGTTGAAGTGGGTTGAAAAATGTGGAAGGAGTCATCGCACTAAAAAAAGGTTGGAAATAAGGTTAGAAAAAAAACAGAAATTTCTGGAAATTTGTTGAACGTGGAAAATGGTTGTTTGAATTTCCAGGATGAGTTGAATGTGTTGAAGGTGGAATGGTTTGAATCGGTTGAAAAATTTTGGAATTGTGAAAGTTTGAAAAATGGATCATTCATTTTGAATGGTGAGAATGTCTCTAAAAACTGGGAATTCTTGGAAATCCAGGAATTTTTTTTTGTAATTGTTGAAAGGGAACACACAATATTTTGAAGTTGGAACGGTTTGAATCGGATAACAAAATGTGAGAGTTTTGGAACTTTGAAAAATGTCCCATTCATTTCAATGGGAATTTCATGGAAATTTGGGAATTTTCGGAAATTGGGAATTTGTTTTGAAAATGCTAAAAAAAAAAAAGTTTAGAAAAAAGAAAAAAATGTTAATGTTCTGAATGAGTTGGTGAATGGTTGGTCTTAGAAGTTTTCAAGACGGTTGAGAATTGTTGAAGTAGTAACATTTTTAGTTGAGAAATGGTATTACGGAGTTCTTGGAATTTTGGGAAAAACAGGGAATTTTTCCAGTTCAAAAAACAACTTTGTTTTTTGTCCTGATTAAGAGGAATGATTTGACGGTAGAACAGTTGAAGTGGGTTGAAAAATGTGGAAGGAGTAGTTGACAAAAAAAAGGTGAAAAAAGGATTTGAAAAAAAACGGGAATATTGAGAATTACTGGAATTTTTTGGAACTTGTAAAAATGATAGTTTAAATATCCAGGATGAGTGGAATTAGTTGAAGGTGGAATGCTTTGAATCGGTTAAAAAATGTTGGAATTGTGGAAGTTTGAAAATGGATAATGCATTTTGAATGGTGAAAATGTCTCTAAAAACTGGGAATTCTAGGAAATCCGGGAATTTTTTTTGTAATTGTCGAAAAAGAACACACAATTACTGAACAGGCTGAATATTTTGAAGTTGGAACGGTTTGAATCGGATAAAATTGTGGGAGTTTTGGAACTTTGAGAAATGTCCCATTCTTTTCAATTGGAATTTCATGGGAATTTGGGAATTTCGGGAAAAGTGGGATTTTTTTTTGAAAATGATAAAAAAAAAAAAAAATAAATAAAAAAAAATTGAATGTTCTGAATGAGTTGGTGAATGGTTGGTGTTGGAATTTTTTAAGATGGTTGAGAATTGTTGAAGTAGTAACATTTTTAATTGAGAAATGGTATTACGGAATTCTTGGAATTTTGGAAAAACAGGGAATTTTTTCAGTTCAAAAAACAACTTTGTTTTTTGTCCTGATTAAGAGGAATGATTTGACGGTAGAACAGTTGAAGTGGGTTGAAAAATGTGGAAGGAGTAGTCGACAGAAAAAAGGGTGAAGAAAGGGTTTGAAAAAAAGGGAATTCTGGGAATTACTGGAATTTCTTTGAACTTGGAAACATTCACATTTCCAGGATGAGTGAAATATGTTGAAGGTGGAATGGTTTGAATCGGTTGAAAAATTTAGGAATTGTGGAAGTTTGAAAATGGATAATGCATTTTGAATGGTGAAAATGTCTCTAAAAACTGGGAATTCTAGGAAATCCGGGAATTTTTTTGTAATTGTCGAAAAAGAACACACAATTACTGAACAGGCTGAATATTTTGAAGTTGGAACGGTTTGAATCGGATAAAAATGTGGGAGTTTTGGAACTTTGAAAAGTGTATCATTCTTTTCAATTGGAATTTCATGGAAATTTGGGAATTTTGAGAAAAGTGGGAATTTTTTTGGAAAATGCTATAAAAAAAATGTTTAATGTTCTGAATGAGTTGGTGAATGGTTGGTGTTGGAATTTTTCAAGACGGTTGAGAATTGTTGAAGTAGTAACATTTTTAATTGAGAAATGGTATTATGGAATTCTTGGAATTTTGGAAAAACAGGGAATTTTTTCAGTTCAAAAAATAACTTTGTTTTTTGTCCTGATTAAGAGGAATGATTTGACGGTAGAACAGTTGAAGTGGGTTGAAAAATGTGGAAGGAGTAGTCGACAGAAAAAAAGTGAAGAAAAGGTTTGGAAAAAAAGGGGATTCTGGGAATTACTGGAATTTCTTTGAACTTGGAAACATTTAATTTTCCAGGATGAGTGAAATATGTTGAAGGTAGAATGGTTTGAATCGGTTGAAAAATGTTGGAATTGTGGAAGTTTGAAAATGGATAATGCATTTTGAATGGTGAGAATGTCTCCAAAAACTGGGAATTCTAGGAAATCTGGGAATTTTTTTGTAATTGTCGAAAAAGAACACACAATTATTGAACAGGCTGAATATTTTGAAGTTGGAACGGTTTGAATCGGATAAAAATGTGGGAGTTTTGGAACTTTGAAAAATGTCCCATTCTTTTCAATTGGAATTTCATGGAAATTTGGGAATTTCGGGAAAAGTGGGAATTTTTCTTGAAAATTATAAAAAATAAAAAATTGAATGTTCTGAATGAGTTGGTGAATGGTTGGTGTTGGAATTTTTCAAGACGGTTGAGAATTGTTGAAGTAGTAACATTTTTTATTGAGAAATGGTATTACGGAATTCTTGGAATTTTGAAAAAACAGGGAATTTTTTCAGTTCAAAAAACAACTTTGTTTTTTGTCCTGATTAAGAGGAATGATTTGACGGTAGAACAGTTGAAGTGGGTTGAAAAATGTGGAAGGAGTAGTCGACAGAAAAAAGGGTGAAAAAAGGGTTTGAAAAAAAGGGAATTCTGGGAATTACTGGAATTTCTTTGAACTTGGAAACATTTAATTTTCCAGGATGAGTGAAATATGTTGAAGGTGGAATGGTTTGAATCGGTTGAAAAATGTTGGAATTGTGGAAGTTTGAAAATGGATAATGCATTTTGATTGGTGAAAATGTCTCTAAAAACTGGGAATTCTAGGAAATCCGGGAATTTTTTTGTAATTGTCGAAAAAGAACACACAATTACTGAACAGGCTGAATATTTTGAAGTTGGAACGGTTTGAATCGGATAAAAAATGTGGGAGTTTTGGAACTTTGAAAAATGTCCCATTCTTTTCAATTGGAATTTCATGGAAATTTGGGAATTTCGGGAAAAGTAGGAATTTTTTTTGAAAATGATCAAAAATAAAAAATTGAATGTTCTGAATGAGTTGGTGAAAGGTTGGTGTTGGAATTTTTGAAGACGGTTGAGAATTGTTGAAGTAGTAAAATTTTTAATTGAAAAATGGTATTATGGATTTCTTGGAATTTCGGAAAAACAGGGAATTTTTTCCAGTTCAAAAAACAACTTTGTTTTTTTGTCCTGATTAAGAGGAATGATTTGACGGTAGAACAGTTGAAGTGGGTTGAAAAATGTGGAAGGAGTAGTCGACAGAAAAAAGGGTGAAAAAAGGGTTTGGAAAAAAAGGGAATTCTGGGAATTATTCGGATTTTTTTTTTAACTTGTAAAAATGACAGTTTAAATTTCCAGGATGAGTGAAATATGTTGAAGGTGGAATGCTTTGAATCGGTTGAAAAATGTGGAAATGGCGGAAGTTTGAAAAATGGCCTGTTAATTTTGAATGGGAAAAATGTCCCAAAAAACCTGAAATTCTGGGAAATCTCGGAATTTTTGGAATTTCTAAAGGAAAGCCGTGTTGTAGTGGCCGGGTGACAACCACAGCGACTCGAGATAGTGTTATTTGATGTTTCGAGGATTTGCCAAGGGAAAGCCCGCGATTCCTAAACAGTTTGAAGGTGGAATGGTTTGAATGGGATGGAAAATTTGGGAATTGTGGAAGTTTGAAAAATGAATAATTAATTTTGAATGGGGAAAATGTCTCTAAAAACTGGGAATTCTAGGAAATCCGGGAATTTTTTGGTAATTGTTGAAAGGGAACACACAATTTCTGAACAGGCTGAATATTTTGATTTTGGAACGGTTTGAATTGGATAAAAAATGTGGGAGTTTTGGAACTTTGAAAAATGTCCCATTCATTTCAATGGGAATTTCATGGAAATTTGGGAATTTTGAGAAAAGTGGGAATTTTTTTGGAAAATGCTAAAAAAAAAAAAAATGTAATGTTCTGAATGAGTTGGTGAATGGTTGGTGTTGGAATTTTTCAAGGCAGTTGAGAATTGTTGAAGTAGTAACATTTTTTATTGAGAAATGGTATTATGGAATTCTTGGAATTTCTGAAAAACAGGGAAATGTTTCCAGTTCAAAAAACAACTTTGTTTTTTTGTCCTGATTAAGAGGAATGATTTGACGGCGGAACAATTGAAGTGGGTGGAAAAATGTGGAAGGAGTAGTCGACAGAAAAAAGGGTGAAGAAAAGGTTTGAAAAAAAGGGAATTCTGGGAATTACTGGAATTTCTTTGAACTTGGAAACATTTAATTTTCCAGGATGAGTGAAATATGTTGACGGTAGAATGGTTTGAATCGGTTGAAAAATGTTGGAATTGTGGAAGTTTGAAAATGGATAATGCATTTTGAATGGTGAAAATGTCTCTAAAAACTGGGAATTCTAGGAAATCCGGGAATGTTTTTGTAATTTTCGAAAAAGAACACACAATTACTGAACAGGCTGAATATTTTGAAGTTGGAACGGTTTGAATCGGATAAAAATGTGGAAGTTTTGGAACTTTGAAAAATGTCCCATTCTTTTCAATTGGAATTTCATGGAAATTTGGGAATTTTGGGAAAAGTGGGATTTTTTTTTGAAAATGATAAAAAATAAAAAATGTAATGTTCTGAATTAGTTGGTGAATGGTTGGTGTTGGAATTTTTCAAGACGGTTGAGAATTGTTGAAGTAGTAACATTTTTTATTGAGAAATGGTATTATGGAATTCTTGGAATTTTGGAAAAACAGGGAATTTTTCCAGTTCAAAAAATAACTTTGTTTTTTGTCCTGATTAAGAGGAATGATTTGACGGTAGAACAGTTGAAGTGGGTTGAAAAATGTGGAAGGAGTAGTCGACAGAAAAAAGGGTGGAGAAAAGGTTTGAAAAAAAGGGAATTCTGGGAATTGTTGGAATTTCTTTGAACTTGGAAAAATTTTAATTTCCAGGATGAGTGAAATATGTTGAAGGTGGAATGGTTTGAATCGGTTGAAAAATGTTGGAATTGTGGAAGTTTGAAAATGTATAATGCATTTTGAAAGGGAAAAATGTCTCTAAAAACTGGGAATTCTAGGAAATCCGGGAATTTTTTTGTAATTGTCAAAAAATAACACACAATTACTGAACAGGCTGAATATTTTGAAGTTGGAACGGTTTGAATCGGATAAAAATGTGGGAGTTTTGGAACTTTGAAAAATGTCCCATTCATTTCAATTGGAATTTCATGGAAATTTGGGAATTTCGGGAAAAGTGGGATTTTTTTTTTGAAAATGATAAAAAAAAAAAAAAATTGAATGTTCTGAATGAGTTGGTGAATGGTTGGTGTTGGAATTTTTCAAGACGGTTGAGAATTGTTGAAGTAGTAACATTTTTTATTGAGAAATGGTATTACGGAATTCTTGGAATTTTGGAAAAACAGGGAAATTTTCCAGTTCAAAAAATAACTTTGTTTTTTGTCCTGATTAAGAGGAATGATTTGACGATAGAACAGTTGAAGTGGGTTGAAAAATGTGGAAGGAGTAGTCGACAGAAAAAAGGGTGAATAAAAGGTTTGAGAAAAAAAAGGGAATTCTGGGAATTACTGGAATTTCTTTGAACTTGGAAACATTAAAATTTTCAGGATGAGTGAAATATGTTGACGGTAGAATGGTTTGAATCGGTTGAAAAATGTTGGAATTGTGGAAGTTTGAAAATGGATAATGCATTTTGAATGGGGAAAATGTCTGTAAAAACTGGGAATTCTAGGAAATCCGGGGATTTTTTTTGTAACTGTCGAAAAAGAACACACAATTACTGAACAGGCTGAATATTTTGAAGTTGGAACGGTTTGAATCGGATAAAAATGTGGGAGTTTTGGAACTTTGAAAAATGTCCCATTCTTTTCAATTGGAATTTCATGGAAATTTGGAAATTTCGGGAAAAGTGTGAATTTTTCTTGAAAATTATAAAAAATAAAAAATGTAATGTTCTGAATGAGTTGGTGAATGGTTGGTGTTGGAAGTTTTCAAGACGGTTGAGAATTGTTGAAGTAGTAACATTTTTTATTGAGAAATGGTATTACGGAATTCTTGGAATTTCGGAAAAACAGGGAATTTTTGCAGTTCAAAAAATAACTTTGTTTTTTGTCCTGATTAAGAGGAATGATTTGACGGTAGAACAGTTGAAGTGGGTTGAAAAATGTGGAAGGAGTAGTCGACAGAAAAAAAAAGGTGAAGAAAAGGTTTGAAAAAAATGGGAATTCTGGGAATTACTGGAATTTCTTTGAACTTGGAAACATTTAATTTTCCAGGATGAGTGAAATATGTTGAAGGTAGAATGGTTTGAATCGGTTGAAAAATGTTGGAATTGTGGAAGTTTGAAAATGGATAATGCATTTTGAATGGGAACAATGTCTCTAAAAACTGGGAATTCTAGGAAATCCGGGAATTTTTTTGTAATTGTTGAAAGGGAACACACAATTACTGAACAGGCTGAATATTTTGAAGTTGGAACGGTTTGAATAGGATAAAAATGTGGGAGTTTTGGAACTTTGAAAAATGTCCCATTATTTTCAATTGAAATTTCATGGAAATTTGGGAATTTCGGGAAAAGTGGGAATTTTTTTTTTTTAAATGATAAAAAAAAAAAAATTTGAATGTTCTGAATGAGTTGGTGAATGGTTGGTGTTGGAATTTTCCAAGACGGTTGAGAATTGTTGAAGTAGTAACATTTTTTATTGAGAAATGGTGTTATGGAATTCTTGGAATTTTGGAAAAACAGGGAATTTTTCTAGTTCAAAAAATAACTTTGTTTTTTGTCCTGATTAAGAGGAATGATTTGACGGTAGAACAGTTGAAGTGGGTTGAAAAATGTGGACGGAGTCATCGCACTAAAAAAGGTTGGAAATAAGGTTAGAAAAAAAACAGAAATTTCTGGAAATTTGTTGAACGTGGAAAATGGTTGTTTGAATTTCCAGGATGAGTTGAATGTGTTGAAGGTGGAATGGTTTGAATCGGTTGAAAAATGTTGGAATTGTGAAAGTTTGAAAAATGGATCATTCATTTTGAATGGTGAGAATGTCTCTAAAAACTGGGAATTCTTGGAAATCCAGGAATTTTTTTTGTAATTGTTGAACGGGAACACACAATATTTTGAAGTTGGAACGGTTTGAATCGGATAAAAAAAATGTGGGAGTTTCGGAACTTTGAAAAATGTCCCATTCATTTCAATGGGAATTTCATGGAAATTTGGGAATTTCGGGAAAAGCGGGATTTTTTTGTGAAAATGCTAAAAAAAATTAATGTTCTGAATGAGTTGGTGAATGGTTGGTGTTGGAATTTTTCAAAACAGTTGAGAATTGTTGAAGTAGTAACATTTTTTATTGAGAAATGGTATTACGGAATTCTTGGAATTTCGGAAAAGCAGGGAATTTTTTTCCAGTTCAAAAAACAACTTTGTTTTTTGTCCTGATTAAGAGGAATGATTTGACGGTAGAACAGTTGAAGTGGGTTGAAAAATGTGGAAGGAGTAGTTGACAAAAAAAAGGGTGAAAAAAGGATTTGAAAAAAACGGGAATATTGAGAATTACTGGAATTTTTTGGAACTTGTAAAAATGATAGTTTAAATATCCAGGATGAGTGGAATTAGTTGAAGGTGGAATGCTTTGAATCGGTTAAAAAATGTTGGAATTGTGGAAGTTTGAAAATGGATAATTCATTTTGAATGGTGAAAATGTCTCTAAAAACTGGGAATTCTAGGAAATCCGTGAATTTTTTTGTAATTGTTGAAAAAGAACACACAATTACTGAACAGGCTGAATATTTTGAAGTTGGAACGGTTTGAATCGGATAAAAAATGTGGGAGTTTTGGAACTTTGAAAAATGTCCCATTCTTTTCAATGGGAAGTTCATGGAAATGTAGGAATTTCGGGAAAAGTGGAAAAAAACATTTGAAAATGCTAAAAAAAAAAAAAAAATGTGAATGTTCTGAATTAGTTGGTGAATGGTTGGTGTTGGAATTTTTCAAGACTGTTGAGAATTGTTGAAGTAGTAACATTTTTTATTGAGAAATGGTATTATGGAATTCTTGGAATTTTGGAAAAACAGGGAATTTTTTCAGTTCAAAAAACAACTTTGTTTTTTGTCCTGATTAAGAGGAATGATTTGACGGTAGAACAGTTGAAGTTGGTTGAAAAATGTGGAAGGAGTAGTCAACAGAAAAAAGGGTGAAAAAAAGGTTTGAAAAAAAGGGAATTCTGGGAACTACTGGAATTTTTTTGAACTTCTAAAAATGTTAGTTGAAATTTTCAGGATGAGTGGAATATGTTGAAGGTGGAATGCTTTGAATCGGTTGAAAAATGTGGAAATGGCGGAAGTTTGAAAAATGGCCCATTCATTTTGAATGTGAAAAATGACCCGGAAAACCTAGAATTCTGGGAAATCTCGGAATTTTTGGAGTTTTTCAAGGGAAAGCCGTGTTGTAGTGGCCGGGTGACAACCACAGCAACTCGAGATAGTGTTATTTGATGTTTCGAGGATTTGTCGAGGGAAATCCCGCAATTCCTAAACAGTTTGAAGGTGGAATGGTTTGAATGTGATGGAAAATTTGGGAATTGTGGAAGTTTGAAAAATGAATAATTCATTTTGAATGGGGAAAATGTCTCTAAAAACTGGGAATTCTAGGAAATCCGGGAATTTTTTTGTAATTGTTGAAAGAGAACACACAATTACTGAACAGGCTGAATATTTTGAAGTTGGAACAGTTTGAAACGGATAAAAAATGTGGGAGTTTTGGAACTTTGAAAAATGTCCCATTCATTTCAATGGGAATTTCATAGAAATTTGGGAATTTCGAGAAAAGTGGGAATTTTTTTGAAAATAATAAAAAATAAAAAAGTGAATGTTCTGAATGAGTTGGTGAATGGTTGGTGTTGGAATTTTTCAAGACGGTTGAGAATTGTTGAAGTAGTAACATTTTTTATTGAGAAATGGTATTACGGATTTCTTGGAATTTTGGAAAAACAGGGAATTTTTCCAGTTCAAAAAACAACTTTGTTTTTTGTCCTGATTAAGAGGAATGATTTGACGGTAGAACAGTTGAAGTGGGTTGAAAAATGTGGAAGGAGTAGTTGACAAAAAAAGGGTTAAAAAAGGATTTGAAAAAAACGGGAATATTGAGAATTACTGGAATTTTTTGGAACGTGTAAAAATGATAGTTTAAATATCCAGGATGAGTGGAATATGTTGAAGGTGGAATGCTTTGAATCGGTTAAAAAAAGTTGGAATTGTGGAAGTTTGATAATGGATAATGCATTTTGAATGGGTAAAATGTCTCTAAAAACTGGGAATTCTAGGAAATCCGGGAATTTTTTGGTAAAAGGGAACACATAATTTCTGAACAGGCTGAATATTTTGAAGTTGGAACAGTTTGAATCGAATAAAAAATGTGGGAGTTTTGGAACTTTGAAAAATATCCCATTCATTTCAATGGGAATTTCATGGAAATTTGGGAATTTCGAGAAAAGTGGGAATTTTTTTGAAAATAATAAAAAATAAAAAATTGAATGTTTGAAAAAAAGGGAATTCTGGGAATTACTGGAATTTCTTTGAACTTGGAAACATTTAATTTTCCAAGATGAGTGAAAAATGTTGAAGGTGGAATGCTTTGAATCGGTTGAAAAATGTGGAAATGGCGGAAGTTTGAAAAATGGCCTGTTAATCTTGAATGGGAAAAATGTCCCGAAAAACCTGGAATTCTGGGAAATCTCGGAATTTTTGGAATTTCTAAGGGAAAGCCGTGTTGTAGTGGCCGGGTGACAACCACAGCGACTCGAGAAAGTGTTATTTGATGTTTCGAGGACTTGTCAAGGGAAAGCCCGTGATTCCTAAACAGTTTGAAGTTGGAATGGTTTGAATGTGATGAAAAATGTGGAAGGTCGAGCGCGCCAAAATCTGGAAAAGAAGAAGAAGAATAAATGGTTGATTTTTGTTGATGTTTTGGAGCATTCACACAATATTAATGTAGTCAGGGCACAGCAAGGGTTGTTTCACCACAGTCAAATCCACCAGCTACTTCTTCTCACCGCCTCTCTGCACACACACACACACACACACACACACACACACACACACACACACACACACACACACCGTGTTCCAATCAAGAGGGCGGCCATCAAACATCAAGTTCCATTCGGAGAAGCGTTGACGTCTTACTTTAGTCACAGTCGCTCGCAGATTCCCGGGCAGCAAATGAGCTAATAAGTCAGTTTGTAATCAAGCAAGGGATCAAACGTTTGCTGCATTTTCTAGAAGATAATAATACTTGGACTCCACCAGAGAGGCAAGCAATCGAACTGGATAACTCACATCTGCAGTCACTCCTGGTTTAAAGCAGCCTGATTGCGTAGATTGAGTAGAATTATTATTAATACATCCAGGCCCGGCCCTAACCAATCTGGCGCCCTAGGCAAGATTTTAGGTGGCGCCCCCCCCCCCCCCCCACATCGGCAGTGAAGTGTATATACTCACAAGAAACCGAATAGCTTTGTCTTTGACCTTTTTTTTTTACTTACAACTATACCTAATATATAAAGGGGTGGAAAAGTGACTATTACCTGCAGGGCAAACATTAGCTAACCAGAAGACAATGACAATGTAAACAAAAAACACCTGCTTAAAAGATCTAATACAAATGTCCCTGAGGAATGTAAGGTGGGAGTACTGTAATTACCTAACGTTACATTATTATTTTCCATGACAATTTAGCCCCCTCCACAATATTAACCCGACGTTAAAACAGAACTAGCTATTTATTGATTAGCAATTGCCGACTCATGTAACATTAGCTTAATGCTAAAAAGCCAGGTTACTATCACATTCTGTAACAGACAAATAATTCCATGTAGGCTAACGTTACCTACTTGCTACCTCTGTCTTTTCTCGTTTCTCCTTCTCTTCTTTTCTCTTTTTTCTTCCCTGGGCACCTGACAGTTTTGGCCGTTTTGACATCTTGTGTTGATTTTTTGATGTGGTGACGTCCAAAAAGAGTCATGATACGGGAAGGGAGGGGGCGCACCGTGCGGGGGGGGGGGGGGGGGGGGGGGGTGTTGTAACAAATAATAATTCTATTAAATAGGCTTTACTTTGCATTTTAATTAACGTGGGTTTATTTTTTGTATTTAGAAATAATAGTACCAACTTTTTTTCTCTTTTTTTTTTTTTCTCTCCAACATTTGTGGCACTTGCGTGGCGCCCCCTGATGGACGGCGCCCTTAGCATTTGCCTATACGGCCTATGCCACGGGCCAGCCCTGAATACATCTGATATTTTCTTAGCTGGAGCATAAAAAAAACTACATTTTAATACCATTAGAGTCTTTTAGGCATCAAATAACACCATCTTGAGTTGCTGTGGTTGTCACCCGGCCACTACAACACGGCCATGACGTGGAAATACATCCTCTCAGTCAGAAAGATGCAAACATGCCATCAGTCTTTATCCCAGTGAGAGCAGAGATTGTACAGTATGTACTCTAAGTCATGGCTAACAACGCCGCTAACGGGACTACACCACTGCGCCCATAAAACCCTCTAAAAAAACATGCAAAAAGCGCCAACAATACTTTTTTAACCTTTTGTGAGGATTATGATGAATTGTTGCCGTAAAGGGGAAGATATAAACTTCCCAGCAGTATTTATCCCAGTGAGAGCAGACATTGTACAGTATGTATTCTAAGTCGTAAAATGCGGCAAGTAAGAGGTGGCTACCAACACCGCTAATAATCCCTCCAAAAAGCGTCCGCAATACTCCATTTACATGTCGTGACCTGAATATTAACAATTAATAGCAATATTATTTAAGGCTGAAACGACGCGTCGACGTAGTCGACGTCATCGGTTACGTAAATACGTCGACGCCGTGGGGGGGGTGCATGTAGCGTGCTTAGTCTGGAGGCTAAATACACACGGTGTTTTGTGTAACTGTTGTTTAGTAAGGAAGTGTTGACATTCTTTGCTTAGTTTGATAAATGTTGGAGCAGTTTGCTTCATCAGGAGGGTGAAGTCGCTCAACTTCAAGTGTTGGATTTAACTGTGTTGGATCATTGGCTGCTGGTGAGGGCATAGAAAAAGGGGCATTTTTCTACCAGTAGACGGCGTTTAAGATTGAGTGTTTCACTGCTAATTTAATAGTATATTTATATTGAATATGGATTTTAAATATGTATCTAAATAGGTGGTTAATTGGTTAGGTATTTATGTATTTGCATATTGGGTTTTCTGCTGCATTTATCTATTGTGTTTCTGGGTTTAAATGTATTTTATATGTATCTTGGTGCATTTATGTTGAGACAATTCATTTAAAATCTGTTTTAACTTAAAGGGAAAAGATGTGTCCATTTTCTTGCACTTGTTTAATGGTTAAGAGTTTGATAGCCTAATTAATAATTGTAAATTATGGGATTGATAATTGATTGATTTTTTACAGCATGTTAATCTTGTGGTGTTTTGTCCTTAAAGGTTTTTCACCTACTAAAGAAGCTAAAGGCTACTAAAGAAGCTAAAGGCTACTAAAGTCTACTAAAGTCTACTAACACTGCTAAAGACTGCTAAAAGGACTAAAGAAGAAAAAAGAAGCTGTTTCTTCGTTGGAAAAACTGTTGCAAACTAAAGGAAAATAAAAGTAAAAAGTAACTACGGTCTGGTCTTTTGAGTGAAATCCAGAAGCCACATTCAGCATTGGTACATCCCTTCAAGTGTGGGATAAGCACAGCGAAAAAAGCCAAACACTTGACAGTTGTTGTATGCACACTGTGTCGAGCGGAAATGGCCTATCATAGCAGCACAACGGCTATGAAGGAACATTTGAAAAGAAAACACCCGACAGCGTTCTTGCCATCACCATCAACGTCCGCGTGAGTATACGTTGTCATCATTACACAAAAACATGAATGTGTCATTTGTATCTGCGTTGTAAATTCATAAACTAAAACACCGTTTCGCTCTGAGAGGCGCGTTTGGCGTGCCTGTTCAGTGTTTACAAAGACGCTAACGTTAATTAGTTTTACAACATTAACAGTTACATATACTATGTACAAACCAACAATTAACTTTCACTTTAATCATACTATCGTTGTTGTGTTATTAAGCAAAATAAGCAATAATTTTACTTTTGTTGAAATGTTTACACTGTTACAGAATATTTCGTTTTGCACTTTTTTGTATTGGATGTTTATCTTTATTTTTGTACATTTTAAAGCAAAATAAGCAATACTTTTACTTTTGAAATGCTTATACTATTGCAGAATATTAAGATTTGCACTGGATGTTTACTTTTATATTTGCACATTAAAAAGCAAATAAGCTACTTTTAATTTTGTTAAATGTTAAAAGTTTTAAATGTTTACATTGTTACAGAATATTTTGTCATGTTGTTGTCAATGTTGACTGAGTGGCCATACTTTTTTTTTTGTAAATAAGTCATGCCTTTTGAAAAAACTGGCCTAAATTTATTTTTTCATCTTCATTTTAAATGAAAAAATAATCGGTAAAAGGACAAATAATCTATAGATTAATCGAAAAAATAATCTATAGATTAACCGATTAATCGAAAAAATAATCGATAGATTAATCGATAGAAAAATAATCGTTAGCTGCAGCCTTAATATTGTTATTATAAGGGCTAACACAGACAGACTATTTTAGCCGAGCTGGCTAGTTTATGCTGCTGTATTGACATATTGAGCTGCTGCAATGCCTCTGAGTTGGTGAAAGTCAATTATATCAATCAATCAATCAATAGCCCTAAATCACAAGTGTCTCAAAGGGCTGCACAAGCCACAACGACATCCTCTGTCCAGAGCCCACATAAGGGCAAGGAAAAACTCACCCCAGTGGGCCGTCGATGTGAATGATTATGAGAAACCTTGGAGAGGACCGCATATGTGGGTAACCCCCTCCCCTATGTATACATATGCACATATGCTTTACATTATGAAGCATGCCTCTCACCTGGATAGTAGAAGGTTGTGGACACAAACCCAACTTTGACATCCATATTAGACCCGGAGATTATGATGAATTGTTGATGTAAAGGGGGAAGATATAAACATCCCGTCAGTTTGTATCCCAGTGAGAGCAGACATTGTACAGTAAGTGGTTGTTTCGTTATGTTTGTATATCTTGTTTAGCACTTAGCAATAGTGTTTGACTAAAGCTGCATCTGTTTAGCTTCTAAAACTTGTAGGTCATCCTCCTTATATTCAGGCTCAAAAATAGAAGTTTCTGGATCATCATTTGTCCCAAAGTAGTCTTTGTTGTCTCTCATCAAGTCTGCCATGTTTAGTAGTCTTCTTGTTGTTGTTGAAGGGGAAGTGAACGTTGTAATGTTATTGATATTGCTATGTAAACATACTGTACTATCAACACTGAGTATATTGCTTTAGTAGCTGAAGCCACGCCCACAAAATGGTGCCTTTCTGAAAGCGGTGGCATTTATTGGCGACGAGGCGCAGCACTAGCGATCCTTTCAGCCGTGAATTATGGGAATTTACCTTCATGGCTGAGTGTATTTGCCGCAAGCCGCCTTTCATGTCTAAATAAAAAAGGGCGGGATGTGCTGCCTCAGCACTTTGGCGTCCTACAAAGGCAGGATGGAGTGTGACATTTACAGCGCACAAACGCCGCAGCACAAAATACGAGCGCTGGAGCGAGCCGACGAGAAGCTGGGACTTCATTATTCTTCCTGGAAAGGTCCGAGTGTGGAGCTGGATGGTTTGGGGAGTCATGAGAATACAACTCATGTGGCGCAATCCCCAGGATTCCTAATAAAACTAGATGAGGCAATTCCTGCAGGAATTGCGTGTGAACGCTCCAAATGCTGAAGTTGAACTTCAAAATGTATAATTGTTGAACAGGCTGAACAGTTTGAAGTTGGAACGCTTTGAATCGGGTGAAAAATGTGGGAGTTGTGGAACTTTGAAAAATGTCCCATTCTTTTCAATGGGAATTTCATGGAAATTTGGGGATTTTAGGGAAAAGCGGGAATTTTTGGGAACATTTTAAAAGACTTGAATGTTCTGAATGAGTTGAAATGGTTGGTGTTGGAATTTTTCAAATCGGTCGAGAATTGTTGAAGTAGTAACATTTTTCATTGAGAAATGGTATTAAGGAATTTCTGGAATTTCGGGAAAACCGGGAATTTTCCAGTTCGAAAAACAACTTGTTTTTTTGTCCTGATTAAGAGGAATGATTTGACAGTGAAGCGGTTGAAAAATGTGGAAGGAGTAGTCGCCAGAATAAAAGGTGAAAAAAGGGTTAGCAAAAACGGGAATTCTGGGAATTCCTCGAATATTTTCGATCTTTGAAAAAATTATAATTATAATTTCCAGCATGAGTGGACTATGTTGAAGGGTTTCAATCGGTTGGAAAATGGCCAATTCATTTTGAATGGGAAAAATGTCCCGGAAACCTTGGAATCCTGGGAATTCTGGGAATTTGGGGAATTAGTCAAGGGAAAGACTGCGATTCTCGAATAGGCTGAACAGTTTGAAGTTGGAACGCTTTGAATGGGATAGAAAATGTGGGAGTTGTGGAACTTTGAAAAATGTCCCATTCTTTTCAATGGGAATTTCATGGAAATTTGGGGATTTTAGGGAAAAGCGGGAATTTTTGGGAACATTTTAAAAGACGTGAATGTTCTGAATGAGTTGAAATGGTTGGTGTTGGAATTTTTCAAATCGGTCGAGAATTGTTGAAGTAGTAACATTTTTCATTCAGAAATGGTATTAAGGAATTCCTGGAATTTCGGGAAAACCGGGAATTTTCCAGTTCGAAAAACAACTTGTTTTTTTGTCCTGATTAAGAGGAATGATTTGACAGTGGAACGCTTGAAAAATGTGGAAGGAGTAGTCGCCAGAATAAAAGGTGAAAAAAGGGGTTAGAAAAAACGGGAATTCCTGGAATTTTTGTGAATTTTGAAAAAAAATAATAGTTTGATTTTCCAGGATGAGTGGAATGTGTTAAAGGGTTTGAATCGGTTGGAAAATGTGGGAATGGTGGAAGTTTGAAAAATGGCCAATTCATTTTGGATGGAAAAAATGTCCCGGAAACCCTGGAATTCTGGAAAATCTGGGAATTTGGGGAATTTGTCAAGGAAACGACCGTGATTCCTGAACAGGCTGAACAGTTTGAAGTTGGAACGGTTTGAATCGGGTGAAAAATGTGGGAGTTGTCGAACTTTGAAAAATGTCCCATTCTTTTCAATGGGAATTTCATGGAAATTTCGAGATCTCGGGAAGAGCGGGAATTTTTGAGAATATTTTAAAAGACTTGAATGTTCTGAATGTGTTGAAATGGTTGGTGTTGGAATTTTTCAAATCGGTCGAGAATTGTTGAAGTAGTAACATTTTTCATTGAGAAATGGTATTAAGGAATTCCTGGAATTTCGGGAAAACCGGGAATTTTCCAGTTCGAAAAACAACTTGTTTTTTTGTCCTGATTAAGAGGAATGATTTGACAGTGGAATGCTTGAAAAATGTGGAAGGAGTAGTCGCCAGAATAAAAGGTGAAAAAAAGGTTAGCAAAAACGGGAATTCTGGGAATTCCTCGAATATTTTCGATCTTTGAAAATATTATAATTTGAATTTCCAGCATGAGTGGACTATGTTGAAGGGTTTCAATCGGTTGGAAAATGGCCAATTCATTTTGAATGGAAAAAATGTCCCGGAAACCCTGGAATTCTGGAAAATCTGGGAATTTGGGGAATTTGTCAAGGGAAAGACTGCGATTCCCGAATAGGCTGAACAGTTTTAAGTTGGAAAATTTTGAATGGGATGGAAAATGTGGGAGTTGTGGAACTTTGAAAAATGTCACATTCATTGCAATGGGAATTTCATGGACATTTGGGATTTTAGGGAAAAGCAAGAATTTTTTTTTAAATGCTAAAAAAAAATGTAAATGTTCTGAATGAGATTAAATGATTTTTCAAAACTGTCAAGAATTGTTGAAGTAGTAACATTTTTAATTGAGAAATGGTATTACGGAACCCCTGGAATTTCAGGAAAACTGGGAATTTTCCAGTTCGAAAAACAACTTGGTTTTTTTGTCCTGATTAAGAGGTTGAAAAACGTGGAAGGAGTAGTTGCCAGAAAATTTCCAGGATGAGTGGACTATGTTGAAAGGTTTGAATCGGTTGGAAAATGTGGGAATGGTAGAAGTTTGAAAAATGGCCAATTCATTTTGGATGGGAAAAATGTCCCGGAAACCTTGGAATTCTGGGAAATCTGGGAATTTGGGGAATTTGTCAAGGGAAAAACTGCAATTCTCGAACAGGCTGAACAGTTGGAGTTAGAACGTTTTGAATTGGATAGAAAATGTGGGAGTTGTGGAACTTTGAAAAATGTCCCATTCATTGCAATGGGAATTTCATGGACATTTGAATTTTAGGGAAAAGCAATAATTTTTTTTGAAAATTCTAAAAAAAACTGTAAATGTTCTGAATGAGATTAAATGATTTTTTCAAAACGGTCGAGAATTGTTGAAGTAGTAACATTTTTAATTGAGAAATGGTATTACGGAACCCCTGGAATTTCAGGAAAACTGGGAATTTTCCAGTTCGAAAAACAACTTGGTTTTTTTGTCCTGATTAAGAGGTTGAAAAACGTGGAAGGAGTAGTTGCCAGAAAATAAGGTGGAAAAAGGTTTAGAAAAAACGGGAATTCTGGGAAGTCCTGGAATGTTTTTGAACTTGAAAAAATGATAGTTTGAATTTCCAGGATGAGTGGACTATGTTGAACGGTTTGAATCGGTTGGGAAATGTGGGAATGGTGGAAGTTTGAAAAATGGCCAATTCATTTTGGATGGAAAAAATGTCCCGGAAACCCTGGAATTCTGGAAAATCTGGGAATTTGGGGAATTTGTCAAGGGAAAGACCGTGATTCCTAAACAGGCTGAACAGTTTTAAGTTGGAACGTTTTGAATGGGATGAAAAATGTGGGAGTTGTGGAACTTTGAAAAATGTCACATTCATCGCAATGGGAATTTCATGGACATTTGGGATTTTAGGGAAAAGCAAGAATTTTTTTGAAAATGCTAAAAAAAAAATTAAATGTTCTGAATGAGATTAAATGATTTTTCAAAACGGTCGAGAATTGTTGAAGTAGTAACATTTTTAATTGAGAAATGGTATTACGTAATCCCTGGAATTCCAGGAAAACTGGGAATTTTCCAGTTCGAAAAACATCTTGGTTTTTTTGTCCTGATTAAGAGGTTGAAAAACGTGGAAGGAGTAGTTGCCAGAAAATAAGGTGAAAAAAGGTTTAGAAAAAACGGGAATTCTGGGAATTCCTGGAATGTTTTAGAACTTGAAAAAATGATAGTTTGAATTTCCAGGATGAGTGGACTATGTTGAAAGGTTTGAATCGGTTGGAAAATGTGGGAATGGTGGAAGTTTGAAAAATGGCCAATTCATTTTGGATGGGAAAAATGTCCCGGAAACCCTGGATTCTGGGAAATCTGGGAATTTTGGGAATGTGTCAAGGGAAAGACTGCAATTCTCAAACAGGCTGAACAGTTGGAGTTGGAACGTTTTGAATGGGATAGAAAATGTGGGAGTTGTGGAACTTTGAAAAATGTCCCATTCTTTTTATTGGGAATTTCATGGACATTTGGGATTTTAGGGAAAAGCAAGATTTTTTTTTGAAAATGCTAAAAAAAAAACTGTAAATATTCTGAATGAGATTAAATGATTTTTCAAAACGGTCAAGAATTGTTGAAGTAGTAACATTTTTAATTGAGAAATGGTATTACGGAACCCCTGGAATTTCAGGAAAACTGGGAATTTTCCAGTTCGAAAAACAACTTGGTTTTTTTGTCCTGATTAAGAGGTTGAAAAACGTGGAAGGAGTAGTTGCCAGAAAATAAGGTGAAAAAAGGTTTAGCAAAAACGGGAATTCTGGGAATTCCTGGAATGTTTTTGAACTTGAAAAAATGATAGTTTGAATTTCCAGGATGAGTGGACTATGTTGAAAGGTTTGAACCGGTTGGAAAATGTGGGAATGGTGGAAGTTTGAAAAATGGCCAATTCATTTTGGATGGGAAAAATGCCCCGGAAACCCTGGAATTCTGGGAAATCTGGGAATTTTGGGAATGTGTCAAGGGAAAGACTGCAATTCTCAAACAGGCTGAACAGTTGGAGTTGGAACGTTTTGAATGGGATAGAAAATGTGGGAGTTGTGGAACTTTGAAAAATGTCCCATTCATTGCAATGGGAATTTCATGGAAATTTGGGAATTTTAGGGAAAAGCAAGAATTTTCCAGTTCGAAAAAAAGCTAGTTTTTTTTGTCCTGATTAAGAGGTTGAAAAATGTGGAAGGAGTAGTTGCCAGGGAAAAAAAGGTGAAAAAAGGGTTGGAAAAATTGGGAATTCTGGGAATTCCTGGAATGTTTTTTAACTTTGAAAAATGATAGTTTGAATTTATTTCCAGGATGAGTGGACTATGTTGAAGGGTTTGAATCGGTTGAAAAATGTGGGAATGGTGGAAGTATTCCTGAGCCCATGTGGTGATATCCTTTACACACTGATGTGGCTTTTTGATGCAGTACCGCCTGAGGGATCCAAGGTGTGTAAAATCATGGCTTACCTGCAGTGATTTCTCCAGATTCTCTGAACCTTTTGGTGATATTACGGAGCGTGGATGGCGGAACTTGGGTTGGATCGCTGTGTTTTATTCCCTGAGGAAGAGGCGGAAGACTGACCACTCGCAACAATTTGGAGGCTGGTCCGGGATGTCGGGAGGGAACTACAGAATGTATTCCCTGAGGAAGAGGCGGAAGACTGACCACTCGCAACAATTTGGGGGCTGGTCCGGGATGTCGGGAGGGAACTACGGAATTTATTCCCTGAGGAAGAGGCGGAAGACTGACCACTCGCAACAATTTGGGGGCTGGTCCGGGATGTTGGGAGGGAACTATAGTGTTATATATTATTGATATTGTTGTATATGAGTGATATTGTTATATATTAGTGATATTGTTATATATTAGTAATATTGTTATATATGAGTGATATTGTTATATATTAGTGATATTGTTATATATTAGTAATATTGTTATATATTAGTGATATTATTATATATTAGTAATATTGTTATATATTAGTAATATTGTTATGTATGAGTGATATCGTTATATATTAGTAATATTGTTATATATTAGTAATATTGTCATATATTAGTAATATTGTTATATATTAGTAACATTGTTATATATTAGTAATATTGTTATAAATTAGTAATATTGGTATATATTAATGATATTGTTATTTATTAGTAATATTATTATATATTAGTGGTATTGTTATATATTAGTAATATTGTTATAAAACGCTCTATAGCCCGCAGACTTTTTTTGGGCTCTGGGATGTAGGGAGGGAACTACAGAATTTATTCCCTGAGGAAGAGGCAGAAGACTGACCACTCGCAACAATTTGGGGGCTGGTCCGGGATGTAGGGAGGGAACTACAGAATTTATTCCCTGAGGAAGAGGCGGAAGACTGACCACTCGCAACAATTTGGGGGCTGGTCCGGGATGTAGGGAGGGAACTACAGAATTTATTCCCTGAGGAAGAGGCGGAAGACTGACCACTCGCAACAATTTGGGGACTGGTCCGGGATGTCGGGAGGGAACTACAGAATTTATTCCTTGAGGAAGAGGCTGAAGACTGACCACTCGCAACAATTTGGGGGCTGGTCCGGGATGTCAGGAGGGAACTACAGAATTGATTCCCTGAGGAAGAGGCGGAAGACTGACCACTCGCAACAATTTGGGGGCTGGTCCGGGATGTAGGGAGGTAACTACAGAATTGATTCCCTGAGGAAGAGGCGGAAGACTGACCACTCGCAGCAATTTGGGGGCTGGTCCGGGATGTCGGGAGGGAACTACAGAATTGATTCCCTGAGGAAGAGGCGGAAGACTGACCACTCGCAACAATTTGGGGGCTGGTCCGGGATGTAGGGAGGGAACTACAGAATTTATTCCTTGAGGAAGAGGCGGAAGACTGACCACTCGCAACAATTTGGGGGCTGGTCCGGGATGTCGGGAGGAAACTACAAAATGTATTCCCTGAGGAAGAGGCGGAAGACTGACCACTCGCAACAATTTGGGGGCTGGTCCGGGATGTAGGGAGGGAACTACAGAATTTATTCCCTGAGGAAGAGGCAGAAGACTGACCACTCGCAACAATTTGGGGGCTGGTCCGGGATGTAGGGAGGGAACTACAGAATTTATTCCCTGAGGAAGAGGCGGAAGACTGACCACTCGCA
Organism: Nerophis lumbriciformis; assembly: GCF_033978685.3. Taxonomy (NCBI): domain Eukaryota; kingdom Metazoa; phylum Chordata; class Actinopteri; order Syngnathiformes; family Syngnathidae; genus Nerophis; species Nerophis lumbriciformis. Next base: position 31,248,277 of record NC_084577.2, on the reverse strand, counting down.
ACAATTTGGGGCTGGTCCGGGATGTAGGGAGGGAACTACGGAATTTATTCCCTGAGGAAGAGGCGGAAGACTGACCACTCGCAACAATTTGGGGGCTGGTCCAGGATGTAGGGAGGGAACTACAGAATTCATTCCCTGAGGAAGAGGCGGAAGACTGACCACTCGCAGCAATTTGGGGGCTGGTCCGGGATGTAGGGAGGGAACTACAGAATTCATTCCCTGAGGAAGAGGCGGAAGACTGACCACTCGCAGCAATTTGGGGGCTGGTCCGGGATGTAGGGAGGGAACTACAGAATTTATTCCCTGAGGAAGAGGCGGAAGACTGACCACTCGCAGCAATTTGGGGGCTGGTCCGGGATGTAGGGAGGGAACTACAGAATTTATTCCCTGAGGAAGAGGCGGAAGACTGACCACTCGCAACAATTTGGGGGCTGGTCCGGGATGTCGGGAGGGAACTACGGAATTTATTCCCTGAGAAAGAGGCGGAAGACTGACCACTCGCAACAATTTGGGGGCTGGTCCGGGATGTTGGGAGGGAACTATAGTGTTATATATTATTGATATTGTTGTATATGAGTGATATTGTTATATATTAGTGATATTGTTATATATTAGTAATATTGTTGTATATGAGTGATATTGTTATATATTAGTGACATTGTTATATATTAGTAATATTGTTATATATTAGTGATATTATTATATATTAGTAATATTGTTATAAATTAGTAATATTGTTATATATGAGTGATATCGTTATATATTAGTAATATTGTTATATATTAGTAATATTGTCATATATTAGTAATATTGTTATATATTAGTAACATTGTTATATATTAGTAATATTGTTATAAATTAGTAATATTGGTATATATTAATGATATTGTTATTTATTAGTAATATTATTATATATTAGTGGTATTGTTATATATTAGTAATATTGTTATAAAACGCTCTATAGCCCGCAGACTTTTTTTGGGCTCTGGGATGTAGGGAGGGAACTACAGAATTTATTCCCTGAGGAAGAGGCGGAAGACTGACCACTCGCAACAATTTGGGGGCTGGTCCGGGATGTCGGGAGGGAACTACGGAATTTATTCCCTGAGAAAGAGGCGGAAGACTGACCACTCGCAACAATTTGGGGGCTGGTCTGGGATGTCGGGAGGGAACTACAGAATTTATTCTTTGAGGAAGAGGCGGAAGACTGACCACTCGCAACAATTTGGGGGCTGGTCCGGGATGTAGGGAGGGAACTACGGAATTTATTCCCTGAGAAAGAGGCGGAAGACTGACCACTCGCAACAATTTGGGGGCTGGTCCGGGATGTCGGGAGGGAACTACAGAATGTATTCCTTGAGGAAGAGGCGGAAGACTGACCACTCGCAACAATTTGGGGGCTGGTCCGGGATGTCGGGGGGGAACTACAGAATTTATTCCCTGAGGAAGAGGCGGAAGACTGACCACTCGCAACAATTTGGGGGCTGGTCCGGGATGTTGGGAGGGAACTACGGAATTTTGACGGAGATTGCAGTACCATTTATGGCCACATTATTACACCTTTAATGTTTTTTTAAACTGCAACTTATGCTGAAACTTTGTGAAAAAAGCTTCCAGCTAGCAGACGTTGCAGTCAAAGAGAGCCATGAAATCCTGGAGGGACTTGTGGGATGCTGACAATATTCACATTTGGGAGTGGTACACATGACTGAAGTGGGATGAGGAAAATCCTTTTGTAGCTGTAAGAAGTTAAGAAGTGGCCTGTCAGGGTGGAGGAAGTGACAAATCCGTCCTTAGCGTCTAAAATCCACGCTGACATCTTTTGTTTCCGCCCTAAGTCTGGTCCGGGATAACATTGGGATCAGCAGCTTAACTCTGGGCATATTTCACGCTGCCAGGAAGATGAGAGCAGGTTAGACTTGAATTCTCCGCACACTTCCACGGCTCTCATTAGCATGTGGCTCCACCTGTTCATACCACGCCTCGCAGCCAAGATGGATGCCGAAGGAGAAGATTGCATCATTAGCCTCAAAGTCCCGTCCTTTAGCTCGTGTCTTGTTGTGCCGCCATTAAGGAGCGTTTAATTAAAGCACACCTCCGCGTCTCAGTGGGGGGGCAAACAATGATGTATTTGCTGCATATCACACCCAGCTGGTGACCTCATCTTCTTCTGCACGACAACATTAATGCTGATACTGGATATTACTGATATTCTTATATATTACTGATATTCTTATATATTACTGATATTCTTATATATTAGTAATATTCTTATATATTAGTAATATTCTTATATATTAGTAATATTGTTATGTATAAGTGTTATTGTTATATATTAGTAATATTTTTATATATGGGTGATATTGTTATATATTAGTGGTATTCTTATATATTAGTGATATTCTTATATATTAGTGATATTCTTATATATTAGTGATATTGTTATATATTAGTGATATTCTTATATATTAGTAATATTGTTATATATTAGTGATATTCTTATATATTAGTGATATTGTTATATGTTAGTAATATTCTTATATATTAGTGATATTCTTATATATTAGTGATATTGTTATATGTTAGTAATATTGTTCTATATTATTGATATTCTTATATATTAGTGTTATTGTTATATATTAGTAATATTGTTATATATTAGTAATATTGTTATATGTTAGTGATATTGTTGTATATTAGTAACATTGTTATGTATTAGTAATATTGTTATAAATTAGTAATATTGGTATATATTAGTGATATTGTTATATATTAGTAATATTATTATATATTAGTGGTATTGTTATATATTAGTAATATTGTTATATATTAGTAATATTATTATATATGAGTGATATTGTTATAGATTAGTAATATTGTTATATATTAGTAATATTGTTATATATGAGTGACATCGTTATATATTAGTAATATTGTTATATATTAGTAATATTGTTATATATTAGTGGTATTGTTATATATTAGTAATATTGTTATATATTAGTAATATTGTCATATATTAGTAATATTGTTATATATTAGTGATATTGTTGTATATTAGTAACATTGTTATGTATTAGTAATATTGTTATAAATTAGTAATATTGGTATATATTAGTGATATTGTTATATATTAGTAATATTATTATATATTAGTGGTATTGTTATATATTAGTAATATTGTTATATCTTAGTGATATTGTTATATATTAGTGATATTTTTATATATTAGTGATATTGTTATATATTAGTAATATTGTTATAAATTAGTGATATTGTTATATATTAGTAATATTGTTATATATTAGTGATATCGTTATATATTAGTAATATTGTTATATATTAGTGATATTGTTATATATTAGTAATATTGTTATATATGAGTGATATTGTTATATATTAGTGACATTGTTATATATTAGTAATATTGTTATATATTAGTAATATTGTTATATATTAGTAATATTGTTATATATTAGTGATATCGTTATATATTAGTAATATTGTTATATATTAGTGATATTGTTGTATATTAGTAATATTGTTATATATGAGTGATATTGATATATATTAGTAATATTGTTATATATTAGTAATATTGGTATATATTAGTGATATTGTTATATATTAGTAATATTATTATATATTAGTGGTATTGTTATAGATTAGTAACATTGTTATATATTATTGATATTGTTATATATTAGTAATATTGTTATTTATGAGTGATACTGTTATATATTAGTGATATTATACGTCTGTGGATGAAGTCACACACAATTGATGATTTAAAAACTTGAATAGAAATATCACTATTGATAAGGAATAATAACAATATTATCAACAACACAATTGTTTCAAATACAACAATACATATATGTCATGATGACTTCAATTACAAAATAAAGCAGAAAGAAAGAAGCAAACTGTATTAACCTTGTAGATTGTTATAGTAACAATAGGTTAAGCTTTGTCAGTGTGTTACCCAGTTTCCCCTAGGGCAACAATGTTAATATATGTTTGATTCACATTTTATCAATCCCTTCTGGTGCAGTTTGGTTAGTACTTATTAGTCTAATCAGCCTGACCTGAGCCTAAGGTTTATGTGTAATAATGAACACATGATGTCATATCTATTGACAAGGTTGAAACACCTGTCCCTGGTTGGCAATCAGGAGACACACCTGTCCCTGGTTGGAGATCAGGAGACACGCCTGTCCCTGGTTGTCAATCAGGAGACACGCCTGTCCTTGGTTGTCAATCAGGAGACACACCTGTCCCTGGTTGCCGATCAGGAGACACACCTGTCCCTGGTTGGAGATCAGGAGACACACCTGTCCCTGGTTGGAGATCAGGAGACACGCCTGTCCCTGGTTGTCAATCAGGAGACACGCCTGTCCTTGGTTGTCAATCAGGAGACACACCTATCCCTGGTTGGAGATCAGGGGACACACCTGTCCCTGGTTGGAGATCAGGAGACACGCCTGTCCTTGGTTGTCAATCAGGAGACACACCTGTCCCTGGTTGGAGATCAGGAGACACACCTGTACCTGGTTGTCAATCAGGAGACACGCCTGTCCTTGGTTGTCAATCAGGAGACACACCCGTCCCTGGTTGCCGATCAGGAGACACACCTGTCCCTGGTTGTCAATCAGGAGACACGCCTGTCCTTGGTTGTCAATCAGGAGACACACCTGTCCCTGGTTGGAGATCAGGAGACACACCTGTCCCTGGTTGTCAATCAGGAGACACGCCTGTCCTTGGTTGTCAATCAGGAGACACACCTGTCCCTGGTTGCCGATCAGGAGACACACCTGTCCCTGGTTGTCAATCAGGAGACACGCCTGTCCTTGGTTGTCAATCAGGAGACACACCTGTCCTTGGTTGTCAATCAGGAGACACATCTGTCCCCGGTTGGAGATCAGGAGACACACCTGTACCTGGTTGTCAATCAGGAGACACGCCTGTCCTTGGTTGTCAATCAGGAGACACACTTATCCCTGGTTGCCGATCAGGAGACACACCTGTCCCTGGTTGTCAATCAGGAGACACGCCTGTCCTTGGTTGTCAATCAGGAGACACACCTGTCCCTGGTTGGAGATCAGGAGACACACCTGTACCTGGTTGTCAATCAGGAGACACGCCTGTCCTTGGTTGTCAATCAGGAGACACACCTGTCCCTGGTTGGAGATCAGGAGACACAGCTGTCCCTGGCTGTCAATCAGGAGACACACCTGTCCCTGGTTGGAGATCAGGAGACACATTTGTACCTGGTTGTCAATCAGGAGACACGCCTGTCCTTGGTTGTCAATCCGGAGACACACCTGTCCCTGGTTGCCGATCAGGAGACACACCTGTCCCTGGTTGCCGATCAGGAGACACGCCTGTCCCTGGTTGTCAATCAGGAGACACGCCTGTCCTTGGTTGTCAATCAGGAGACACACCTGTCCCTGGTTGCCGATCAGGAGACACACCTGTCCCTGGTTGTCAATCAGGAGACACGCCTGTCCTTGGTTGTCAATCAGGAGACACGCCTGTCCTTGATTGTCAATCAGGAGACACACCTGTCCCTGGTTGGAGATCAGGAGACAAACCTGTCCCTGGTTGGAGATCAGGAGACACGCCTGTTCTTGGTTGTCAATCAGGAGACACACCTGTCCCTGGTTGCCGATCAGGAGACACACCTGTCCCTGGTTGTCAATCAGGAGACACGCCTGTCCTTGGTTGGAGATCAGTAGACACACCTGTCCCTGGTTGTCAATCAGGAGACACACCTGTCCCTGGTTGTCAATCAGGAGACACGCCTGTCCTTGGTTGTCAATCAGGAGACACACCTGTCCCTGGTTGCCAATCAGGAGACACACCTGTCCCTGGTTGGAGTTTAGGAGACACACCTGTCCCTGGTTGCCAATGAGGAGACACACCTTGTATTGCACATGATATCACACACAAGTAAGCACACTGCAGGACCGCTTGTATCGCACATGATATCACACACAGGTAAACACTCTGCAGGACTGCTTGTATCGCACATGATATCACCCACAAGTAAACAAGCTGCAGGACCGCTTGTATCACAAATGATATCACACATTCGACATGCAAGCACATACTGTATCATCACATATTGAATCATTCAGTGTTTAAGTGAGGAAATAAAAAGTCTGTGGACTAAAAAAAAAAAAAAGCTGAGTTGACGCGTCTGTCAGTGGATGTGTGACATCACTTCCTGTTTTGTTTAATTGCAAGATGTTTTATGAAATGTGTTGTTGTGATATCATCTTCAATATGAGAGACACTTTTAATAAGAGACGTGCTGAGCAGGCGTCACCTGGACGCCTCCTCGGTGTCCTCAACCTGTCCCAGGTGTGCAGGAGTGTGTTGCTTTTTAATCATCAGGTTAATTGTGAGGACCTCCTCTCAGTCCTTCACTGTGTGGACACCAGTGGGCTGGTCACACAGCGCCACCTCATGGCTGCACAACAACAAGACACTGCTGATGGGAACATTCTGCTGCCTTCCTAATGATGCTGGGATAGACTCCAGCTCAACACTGCTAAGGAATCATCAATAATTAGTACTTTCTACCTGAATGTTTATCCAAGTTTGTGTATTCACAATTCTTGCACAAATGTTTTGGGAATTTTCTATCACTCAGAATCCTTATGTAAGATGAAAATACACATATTTTTCTTTTTTTATGTATTCTAAGTCATACAATACAGCAAGTAAGAGGTGGCTAACAACACAGCTAAGAAAACCATCCAAAAAGCGGCCAACAATACTCCATTTACATGTGCTGATCTGAATATTAACAAGTATTAGTGATATTGTTATTATAAGCGCTAACACAGACGGATTATTTTAAACGAGCTAACTAGCTTATGCTGCTATATCGACATATCGAGCTGCTGCATGGCCTCTGAGTTGGTGAAAGTTCACTCTAGATGATATATCATGTCTCTCACCTGGATAGTAGAAGGTTGTGGAGACATGAAAAGACACTTTTTTTAAACTCTTTTTGATGTAAAGGGGAAGATATAAACATCCCATCAGTCTTCATCCCAGTGAGAGCAGACCTTGTACAGTAAGTCTCTCACCTGGATAGTAGAAGGTTGTGGACATAAACCCACAAGTTGGTCAACTTTCACATCCAACTTAGACCCGGAGATGGCCAGAAAGACACCAAAAATCTTTTTTTTCAGCCTTTTGTGAGGATTATGATGAATTGTTGCTGTAAAGGGGTAGATATAAACATCCCAGCAGTATTTATCCCAGTGAGAGCAGACATTGTACAGTATGTATTCTAAGTCATAAAATGCGGCAAGTAAGAGGTGGCTAACAACACAGCTAATAAAACCATCCAAAAAGCGCCAACAATACTTCATTTACATGTGCTGATCGGAATATTAACAAGTATTAGTGATATTGTTATTATAAGCGCTAACACAGACGTATTATTTTAGCCGCGCTAACTAGCTTATGCTGCTATATCGACATATCGAGCTGCTGCATGGCCTCTGAGTTGGTGAAAGTTCATTCTAGATGATAAATCATGTCTCTCACCTGGATAGTAGAAGGTTGTGGAGACATGAAAAGACACTTTTTTTTAAACTCTTTTTGATGTAAAGGGGAAGATATAAACATCCCATCAGTCTTCATCCCAGTGAGAGCAGACCTTGTACAGTAAGTCGCTCACCTGGATAGTAGAAGGTTGTGGAGATAAACCCACAAGTTGGTCAACTTTCACATCCAACTTAGACCCGGAGATGGCCAGAAAGACACCAAAAATCTTTTTTTTCAGCCTTTTGTGAGGATTATGATGAATTGTTGCTGTAAAAGGGTAGATATAAACATCCCAGCAGTATTTACCCCAGTGAGAGCAGACATTGTACAGTATGTATTCTAAGTCATAAAATGCGGCAAGTAAGAGGTGGCTAACAACACAACTAATAAAACCATCCAAAAAGCGGCCAACAATACTTCATTTACATGTGCTGATCTGAATATTAACACGTATTAGTGATATTGTTATTATAAGCGCTAACACAGACGTATTATTTTAGCCGCGCTAACTAGCTTATGCTGCTATATTGACATATCGAGCTGCTGCATGGCCTCTGAGTTGGTGAAAGTTCATTCTAGATGATACATCATGTCTCTCACCTGGATAGTAGAAGGTTGTGGAGACATGAAAAGACACTTTTTTTAAACTCTTTTTGATGTAAAGGGGAAGATATAAACATCCCAACAGTATTTATCCCAGTGAGAGCAGACCTTGTACAGTAAGTCTCTCACCTGGATAGTAGAAGGTTGTGGACATAAACCCACAAGTTGGTCAACTTTCACATCCAACTTAGACCCGGAGATGGCCAGAAAGACACCAAAAATCTTTTTTTTCAGCCTTTTGTGAGGATTATGATGAATTGTTGCTGTAAAGGGGTAGATATAAACATCCCAAGCAGTATTTACCCCAGTGAGAACAGACATTGTACAGTATGTATTCTAAGTCATAGAATGCGGCAAGTAAGAGGTGGCTAACAACACAGCTAATAAAACCATCCAAAAAGCGCTAACAATACTCCATACAAGTATTAGTGATATTGTTATTATAAGCGCTAACACAGATGTATTATTTTAGCCGCGCTAACTAGCTTATGCTGCTATATCGACATATCGAGCTGCTGCATGGCCTCTGAGTTGGTGAAAGTTCATTCTAGATGATACATCATGTCTCTCACCTGGATAGTAGAAGGTTGTGGAGACATGAAAAGACACTTTTTTTAAACTCTTTTTGATGTAAAGGGGAAGATATAAACATCCCATCAGTCTTCATCCCAGTGAGAGCAGACCTTGTACAGTAAGTCTCTCACCTGGATAGTAGAAGGTTGTGGACATAAACCCACAAGTTGGTCAACTTTCACATCCAACTTAGACCCGGAGATGGCCAGAAAGACACCAAAAATCTTTTTTTTCAGCCTTTTGTGAGGATTATGATGAATTGTTGCTGTAAAGGGGTAGATATAAACATCCCATCAGTCTTTATCCCAGTGAGAGCAGACATTGTACAGTATGTATTCTAAGCATAAAATGCGGCAAGTAAGAGGTGGCTAACAACACAGCTAATAAAACCATCCAAAAAGCGCCAACAATACTCCATTTACATGTGCTGATCTGAATATTAACAAGTATTAGTGATATTGTTATTATAAGCGCTAACACAGACGTATTATTTTAGCCGCGCTAACTAGCTTATGCTGCTATTTTGACATATCGAGCTGCTGCATGGCCTCTGAGTTGGTGAAAGTTCATTCTAGATGATAAATCATGCCTCTCACCTGGATAGTAGAAGGTTGTGGAGACATGAAAAGACACTTTTTTTTAAACTCTTTTTGATGTAAAGGGGAAGATATAAACATCCCATCAGTCTTCATCCCAGTGAGAGCAGACCTTGTACAGTAAGTCTCTCACCTGGATAGTAGAAGGTTGTGGTGACATGAAAAGACACTTTTTTTTAAACTCTTTTTGATGTAAGGGGGAAGATATAAACATCCCATCAGTCTTCATCCCGGTGAGAGCAGACCTTGTACAGTAAGTCTCTCACCTGGATAGTAGAAGGTTGTGGACATAAACCCACAAGTTGGTCAACTTTCACATCCAACTTAGACCCGGAGATGGCCAGAAAGACACCAAAAATCTTTTTTTTCAGCCTTTTGTGAGGATTATGATGAATTGTTGCTGTAAAGGGGTAGATATAAACACCCCAGCAGTATTTATCCCAGTGAGAGCAGACATTGTACAGTATGTATTCTAAGTCATAAAATGCGGCAAGTAAGAGGTGGCTAACAACACAGCTAACAAAACCATCCAAAAAGCGCCAACAATACTCCATTTACATGTGCTGATCTGAATATTAACAAGTATTAGCGACATTGTTATTATTTGCGCTAACACAGACGTATTATTTTAGCCGCGCTAACTAGCTTATGCTGCTATATCGACATATCGAGCTGCTGCATGGCCTCTGAGTTGGTGAAAGTTCATTCTAGATGATAAATCATGCCTCTCACCTGGATAGTAGAAGGTTGTGGAGACATGAAAAGACACTTTTTTTAAACTCTTTTTGATGTAAAGGGGAAGATATAAACATCCCATCAGTCTTTATCCCAGTGAGAGCAGACCTTGTACAGTAAGTCTCTCACCTGGATAGTAGAAGGTTGTGGAGACATGAAAAGACACTTTTTTTTAAACTCTTTTTGATGTAAAGGGGAAGATATAAACATCCCATCAGTCTTCATCCCAGTGAGAGCAGACCTTGTACAGTAAGTTTCTCACCTGGATAGTAGAAGGTTGTGGACATAAACCCACAAGTTGGTCAACTTTCACATCCAACTTAGACCCGGAGATGGCCAGAAAGACACCAAAAATCTTTTTTTTTCAGCCTTTTGTGAGGATTATGATGAATTGTTGCTGTAAAGGGGTAGATATAAACATCCCAGCAGTATTTATCCCAGTGAGAGCAGACATTGTACAGTATGTATTCTAAGTCATAGAATGCGGCAAGTAAGAGGTGGCTAACAACACAGCTAATAAAACCATCCAAAAAGCGCTAACAATACTCCATACAAGTATTAGTGATATTGTTATTATAAGCGCTAACACAGACGTTTTATTTTAGCCGCGCTAACTAGCTTATGTTGCTATATCGACATATCGAGCTGCTGCATGGCCTCTGAGTTGGTGAAAGTTCATTCTAGATGATAAATCATGTCTCTCACCTGGATAGTAGAAGGTTGTGGAGACATGAAAAGACACTTTTTTTTTACTCTTTTTGATGTAAAGGGGAAGATATAAACATCCCATCAGTCTTCATCCCAGTGAGAGCAGACCTTGTACAGTAAGTCGCTCACCTGGATAGTAGAAGGTTGTGGAGACATGAAAAGACACTTTTTTTTAAACTCTTTTTGATGTAAAGGGGAAGATATAAACATCCCATCAGTATTTATCCCAGTGAGAGCAGACCTTGTACAGTAAGTCTCTCACCTGGATAGTAGAAGGTTGTGGACATAAACCCACAAGTTGGTCAACTTTCACATCCAACTTAGACCCGGAGATGGCCAGAAAGACACCAAAAATCTTTTTTTTCAGCCTTTTGTGAGGATTATGATGAATTGTTGCTGTAAAGGGGTAGATATAAACATCCCAGCAGTATTTATCCCAGTGAGAGCAGACATTGTACAGTATGTATTCTAAGTCATAAAATGCGGCAAGTAAGAGGTGGCTAACAACACAGCTAATAAAACCATCCAAAAAGCGCCAACAATACTCCATTTACATGTGCTGATCTGAATATTAACAAGTATTAGTGATATTGTTATTATAAGCGCTAACACAGACGTATTATTTTAGCCGCGCTAACTAGCTTATGCTGCTATATTGACATATCGAGCTGCTGCATGGCCTCTGAGTTGGTGAAAGTTAATTCTAGATGATATATCTGGATAGTAGAAGGTTGTGGAGACATGAAAAGACACTTTTTTTTAAACTCTTTTTGATGTAAAGGGGAAGATATAAACATCCCATCAGTCTTCATCCCAGTGAGAGCAGACCTTGTACAGTAAGTCTCTCACCTGGATAGTAGAAGGTTGTGGAGACATGAAAAGACACTTTTTTTTAAACTCTTTTTGATGTAAAGGGGAAGATATAAACATCCCATCAGTCTTCATCCCAGTGAGAGCAGACCTTGTACAGTAAGTCTCTCACCTGGATAGTAGAAGGTTGTGGAGACATGAAAAGACACTTTTTTTTAAACTCTTTTTGATGTAAAGGGGAAGATATAAACATCCCATCAGTCTTCATCCCAGTGAGAGCAGACCTTGTACAGTAAGTCTCTCACCTGGATAGTAGAAGGTTGTGGAGACATGAAAAGACACTTTTTTTAAACTCTTTTTGATGTAAAGGGGAAGATATAAACACCCCAGCAGTATTTATCCCAGTGAGAGCAGACATTGTACAGTATGTGTTCTAAGTCATAGAATGCGGCAAGTAAGAGGTGGCTAACAACACAGCTAATAAAACCATCCAAAAAGCGCCAACAATACTCCATTTACATGTGCTGATCTGAATATTAACAAGTATTAGTGATATTGTTATTATAAGCGCTAACACAGACGTATTATTTTGGCCGCGCTAACTAGCTTATGCTGCTATATTGACATATCGAGCTGCTGCATGGCCTCTGAGTTGGTGAAAGTTCATTCTAAATGATAAATCCTGTCTCTCACCTGGATAGTAGAAGGTTGTGGAGACATGAAAAGACACTTTTTTTTAAACTCTTTTTGATGTAAAGGGGAAGATATAAACATCCCATCAGTCTTCATCCCAGTGAGAGCAGACCTTGTACAGTAAGTCTCTCACCTGGATAGTAGAAGGTTGTGGACATAAACCCACAAGTTGGTCAACTTTCACATCCAACTTAGACCCGGAGATGGCCAGAAAGACACCAAAAATTTTTTTTTTCAGCCTTTTGTGAGGATTATGATGAATTGTTGCTGTAAAGGGGTAGATATAAACATCCCAGCAGTATTTATCCCAGTGAGAGCAGACATTGTACAGTATGTATTCTAAGTCATAGAATGCGGCAAGTAAGAGGTGGCTAACAACACAGCTAATAAAACCATCCAAAAAGCGCCAACAATACTCCATTTACATGTGCTGATCTGAATATTAACAAGTATTAGTGATATTGTTATTATAAGCGCTAACACAGACGTATTATTTTAGCCGCGCTAACCAGCTTATGCTGCTATATCGACATATCGAGCTGCTGCATGGCCTCTGAGTTGGTGAAAGTTCATTCTAGATGATAAATCATGTCTCTCACCTGGATAGTAGAAGGTTGTGGAGACATGAAAAGACACTTTTTTTTAACTCTTTTTGATGTAAAGGGGAAGATATAAACATCCCATCAGTCTTTATCCCAGTGAGAGCAGACCTTGTACAGTAAGTCTCTCACCTGGATAGTAGAAGGTTGTGGAGACATGAAAAGACCCTTTTTTTCAACTCTTTTTGATGTAAAGGGGAAGATATAAACATCCCATCAGTCTTTATCCCAGTGAGAGCAGACCTTGTACAGTAAGTCGCTCACCTGGATAGTAGAAGGTTGTGGACATAAACCCACAAGTTGGTCAACTTTCACATCCAACTTAGACCCAAAGATGGCCAGAAAGACACCAAAAATCTTTTTTTTCAGCCTTTTGTGAGGATTATGATGAATTGTTGCTGTAAAGGGGTAGATATAAACATCCCAGCAGTATTTATCCCAGTGAGAGCAGACATTGTACAGTATGTATTCTAAGTCATAAAATGCGGCAAGTAAGAGGTGGCTAACAACACAGCTAATAAAACCATCCAAAAAGCGGCCAACAATACTCCATTTACATGTGCTGATCTGAATATTAACAAGTATTAGTGATATTGTTATTATAAGCGCTAACACAGACGTACTATTTTAGCCGCGCTAACTAGCTTATGCTGCTATATCGACAAATTGAGCTGCTGCATGGCCTCTGAGTTGGTGAAAGTTCATTCTAGATGATAAATCATGTCCCTCACCTGGATAGTAGAAGGTTGTGGAGACATGAAAAGACACTTTTTTTAAAAACTCTTTTTGATGTAAAGGGGAAGATATAAACACCCCAGCAGTATTTATCCCAGTGAGAGCAGACATTGTACAGTATGTATTCTAAGTCATAAAATGCGGCAAGTAAGAGGTGGCTAACAACACAGCTAATAAAACCATCCTAAAAGCGCTAACAATACTCCATACAAGTATTAGTGATATTGTTATTATAAGCGCTAACACAGACGTATTATTTTAAACAAGCTAACTAGCTTATGCTGCTATATCGACATATCGAGCTGCTGCATGGCCTCTGAGTTGGTGAAAGTTCATTCTAGATGATAAATCATGTCTCTCACCTGGATAGTAGAAGGTTGTGGAGACATGAAAAGACCCTTTTTTAAACTCTTTTTGATGTAAAGGGGAAGATATAAACATCCCATCAGTCTTCATCCCAGTGAGAGCAGACCTTGTACAGTAAGTCTCTCACCTGGATAGTTGAAGGTTGTGGACATAAACCCACAAGTTGGTCAACTTTCACATCCAACTTAGACCCGGAGATGGCCAGAAAGACACCAAAAATCTTTTTTTTCAGCCTTTTGTGAGGATTATGATGAATTGTTGCTGTAAAGGGGTAGATATAAACATCCCAAGCAGTATTTATCCCAGTGAGAGCAGACATTGTACAGTATGTATTCTAAGTCATAAAATGCGGCAAGTAAGAGGTGGCTAACAACACAGCTAATAAAACCATCCAAAAAGCGGCCAACAATACTCCATTTACATGTGGTGATCTGAGTATTAACAAGTATTAGTGATATTGTTTTTATAAGCGCTAACACAGACGGATTATTTTAGCCGCGCTAACTAGCTTATGATGCTATATTGACATATCGAGCTGCTGCATGGCCTCTGAGTTGGTGAAAGTTCATTCTAGATGATAAATCATGTCTCTCACCTGGATAGTAGAAGGTTGTGGAGACATGAAAAGACACTTTTTTTAAACTCTTTTTGATGTAAAGGGGAAGATATAAACATCCCAGCAGTATTTATCCCAGTGAGAGCAGACATTGTACAGTATGTATTCTAAGTCATAAAATGCGGCAAGTAAGAGGTGGCTAACAACACAGCTAATGAAACCATCCAAAAAGCGCCAACAATACTTCATTTACATGTGCTGATCTGAATATTAACAAGTATTAGTGATATTGTTATTATAAGCGCTAACACAGACGTATTATTTTAGCCGCGCTAACTAGCTTATGCTGCTATATTGACATATCGAGCTGCTGCATGGCCTCTGAGTTGGTGAAAGTCCATTCTAGTTGATAAATCATGTCTCTCACCTGGATAGTAGAAGGTTGTGGAGACATGAAAAGACACTTTTTTTTCAACTCTTTTTGATGTAACGGGGAAGATATAAACATCCCATCAGTCTTCATCCCAGTGAGAGCAGACCTTGTACAGTAAGTCTCTCACCTGGATAGTAGAAGGTTGTGGACATAAACCCACAAGTTGGTCAACTTTCACATCCAACTTAGACCCGGAGATGGCCAGAAAGACACCAAAAATCTTTTTTTTTCAGCCTTTTGTGAGGATTATGATGAATTGTTGCTGTAAAGGGGTAGATATAAACACCCCAGCAGTATTTATCCCAGTGAGAGCAGACATTGTACAGTATGTATTCTAAGTCATAAAATGCGGCAAGTAAGAGGTGGCTAACAACACAGCTAATAAAACCATCCAAAAAGCGGCCAACAATACTCCATTTACATGTGCTGATCTGAATATTAACAAGTATTAGTGATATTGTTATTATAAGCGCTAACACAGACGGATAATTTTAAACGAGCTAACTAGCTTATGCTGCTATATCGACATATCGAGCTGCTGCATGGCCTCTGAGTTGGTGAAAGTTCATTCTAGATGATATATCTGGATAGTAGAAGGTTGTGGAGACATGAAAAGACACTTTTTTTAAACTCTTTTTGATGTAAAGGGGAAGATATAAACATCCCAGCAGTATTTATCCCAGTGAGAGCAGACCTTGTACAGTAAGTCTCTCACCTGGATAGTAGAAGGTTGTGGACATAAACCCACAAGTTGGTCAACTTTCACATCCAACTTAGACCCGGAGATGGCCAGAAAGACACCAAAAATCTTTTTTTTCAGCCTTTTGTGAGGATTATGATGAATTGTTGCTGTAAAGGGGTAGATATAAACATCCCAGCAGTATTTATCCCAGTGAGAGCAGACATTGTACAGTATGTATTCTAAGTCATAAAATGCGGCAAGTAAGAGGTGGCTAACAACACAACTAATAAAACCATCCAAAAAGCGCTAACAATACTCCATACAAGTATTAGTGATATTGTTATTATAAGCGCTAACACAGACGGATTATTTTAAACGAGCTAACTAGCTTATGCTGCTATGTCGACATATCGAGCTTCTGCATGGCCTCTGAGTTGGTGAAAGTTCATTCTAGATGATACATCATGTCTCTCACCTGGATAGTAGAAGGTTGTGGAGACATGAAAAGACACTTTTTTTTAAACTCTTTTTGATGTAAAGGGGAAGATATAAACATCCCATCAGTCTTCATCCCAGTGAGAGCAGACCTTGTACAGTAAGTCTCTCACCTGGATAGTAGAAGGTTGCGGAGACATGAAAAGACACTTTTTTTTAAACTCTTGTTGATGTAAAGGGGAAGATATAAACATCCCATCAGTCTTCATCCCAGTGAGAGCAGACCTTGTACAGTAAGTCTCTCACCTGGATAGTAGAAGGTTGTGGACATAAACCCACAAGTTGGTCAACTTTCACATCCAACTTAGACCCGGAGATGGCCAGAAAGACACCAAAAATCTTTTTTTCAGCCTTTTGTGAGGATTATGATGAATTGTTGCTGTAAAGGGGTAGATATAAACATCCCAAGCAGTATTTATCCCAGTGAGAGCAGACATTGTACAGTATGTATTCTAAGTCATAAAATGCGGCAAGTAAGAGGTGGCTAACAACACAGCTAATAAAACCATCCAAAAAGCGCCAACAATACTCCATTTACATGTGCTGATCTGAATATTAACAAGTATTAGTGATATTGTTATTATAAGCGCTAACACAGACGGATTGTTTTAGCCGCGCTAACTAGCTTATGCTGCTATATCGACATATCGAGCTGCTGCATGGCCTCTGAGTTGGTGAAAGTTCATTCTAGATGATAAATCATGTCTCTCACCTGGATAGTAGAAGGTTGTGGAGACATGAAAAGACACTTTTTTAAAACTCATTTTGATGTAAAGGGGAAGATATAAACATCCCAGCAGTATTTATCCCAGTGAGAGCAGACCTTGTACAGTAAGTCTCTCACCTGGATTGTAGAAGGTTGTGGACATAAACCCACAAGTTGGTCAACTTTCACATCCAACTTAGACCCGGAGATGGCCAGAAAGACACCAAAAATCTTTTTTTTCAGCCTTTTGTGAGGATTATGATGAATTGTTGCTGTAAAGGGGTAGATATAAACATCCCAGCAGTCTTTATCCCAGTGAGAGCAGACATTGTACAGTATGTATTCTAAGTCATAAAATGCGGCAAGTAAGAGGTGGCTAACAACACAGCTAATAAAACCATCCGAAAAGCGGCCAACAATACTCCATTTACATGTGCTGATCTGAATATTAACAAGTATTAGTGATATTGTTATTATAAGCGCTAACACAGACGTATTATTTTAGCCGCGCTAACTAGCTTATGCTGCTATATCGACATATCGAGCTGCTGCATGGCCTCTGAGTTGGTGAAAGTTCATTCTAGATGATACATCATGTCTCTCACCTGGATAGTAGAAGGTTGTGGAGACATGAAAAGACACTTTTTTTAAACTCTTTTTGATGTAAAGGGGAAGATATAAACATCCCATCAGTCTTCATCCCAGTGAGAGCAGACATTGTACAGTATTCTAAGCATAAAATACGGCAAGTAAGAGGTGGCTAACAACACAGCTAATAAAACCATCCAAAAAGCGCCAACAATACCCCATTTACATGTGCTGATCTGAATATTAACAAGTATTAGTGATATTGTTATTATAAGCGCTAACACAGACGTATTATTTTAGCCGCGCTAACTAGCTTATGCTGCTATATCGACATATCGAGCTGCTGCATGGCCTCTGAGTTGGTAAAAGTTAATTCTAGATGATATATCTGGATAGTAGAAGGTTGTGGAGACATGAAAAGACACTTTTTTTAAACTCATTTTGATGTAAAGGGGAAGATATAAACATCCCATCAGTCTTTATCCCGGTGAGAGCAGACATTGTACAGTAAGTGATTGTTTTATTATGTTTGTATGTCTTGTTTAGCACTTAGCAATACTGCTACATGATGCTTAGTGTTTGACTAAAGCTGCATCTGTTTAGCTTCTAAAACTTGTAGATCATCCTCCTTATATTCAGGTTCAAAAAAGGACATTTTTGTCCCAAAATAGTTTGACGCAGCGTTGAGTATTTTCTCTCCGTGTTTACTCCTGTTGTTGCGTGCGCCGGGTCACATGGCAACATGGA
>NC_084577.2:31162586-31227586 GCF_033978685.3 Nerophis lumbriciformis | reverse complement strand
CAGCCGATAACTGCAATGTTTGGTATCGATCTGATACTGGGCCAGTATCATACCGATATCATTAAAGAAGGTTGTTATTTCCCCTTAATCAAATAATTAAATACAGGACAAATAAACAATATATATATTATTAGACAGTGTATCAATATTCACGTATTATTACTTTATATTACATTATTTCAGCAATATAAATGAGAAATAAAGACTATTTTCACAAGAAGTCTGTTGTTTCACAAAGTGGTTAACAAAAAATTTTAATAATAAACATTAGGAGTGCACAAAAAAATCCCGATCCTTATTCTTCCCGATTCTATATCGATTTATAGTTTTCAATAATCAATTAGAAAATTATATATATATATATATATATATATATATATATGTATATATATATATATATATATATATATATATATATATATATATATATATATATATATATAATAATCTTAATAAGATTATCCAAAAAAATAGTGCTCGATACCGTGGTAGAGCGCAATATATGTATGTGTGGGAAAAAATCACAAGACTATTTCATCTCTACAGGCCTGTTCCATGAGGGGTTCCCTCAATCATCAGGAGATTTTTTGATTGAGGGAACCCCTCATGAAACAGGCCTGTAGAGATGAAATAGTCTTGTGATTTTTTCCGACACATACATATATATATATATATATATATATATATGTCTTAATAAGGTTATCCAAAAAATAGTGCTCGATACCGTAGTAGAGCGCAATATATGTATGTGTGGGAGAAAAAAAAATCACAAGACTATTTCATCTCTACAGGCCTGTTTCATGAGGGGGGGTACCCTCAATCGTCAGGAGATTTTAATGGGAGCATTCGCATACCATGGTTTATATAGGGCACAGAGTGGGTGGGTACAGGCTGGCCTAGGGGCGTGGTGATTGGCTCATGTGTTACCTAGGAGGTGTTTCCGTCTATGGCGGCATGTTGTTACAATTTCGCTGCGCTTGTTGAGGGATGACAGGTCTGGACGGTAAATAATAAACAGTTTCTCTTTCAAGCATAGGTTGCATCTTTTATTACCACTATTGTAAGGTGTGCTGGATGCAAGAATTTGCCATGTTATTGAATATTCAACATTATTGTCTTTGAGGTTCCAAATGTGTTTGCTGAGTTCTGTGGTATTTCGCAGGTTTTTGTTCCTGAAAGAAGCCTTGTGATTGTTCCATCTGGTTTTGAATTCTCCCTCGGTTAATCCTACATATGTGTCGGATGTGTTAATGTCCTTGCGTATTACCTTAGATTGGTAGACAACTGATGTTTGTAAGCACCCCCCGTTGAGAGGGCAATCAGGTTTCTTTCGACAATTACATCCTTTGTTGGTTTTGGAGTCGCTCTGTCTGAGGGCCGACGGCTCATTTGCAATTGTTTTGTTGTGGTTTGAGATGATTTGTCGTATATTGTTCATGCAGCTGTAGCTCAATTTAATGTTGTTCTTGTTGAATACTTTTCTTAGGGTGTTGTCTTTGGGAAAGTGTTTGTCAATCAGATTGAGGAATTTGTGTCCAATGTTCGTTGAGACGTTTTTGCTGTATGGGGGGTTGTACCAGATGATGTCGTTCCGTTTTCTGTTCTTTTTTGGCTGGTTTCCTGGCGTGGGTTCATAGGTGAGGGTGAAATTGTATCCGCTTTCATCAAGGGCTTTTTGGTACGGGTTTGGTATATATATATATATATATATATATATATATATATATATATATGTATATATATGTATATATATGTATATATATGTATATATATGTATATATATATATATATATATATATATATATATATATATATATATATATATATATATGTGTGTATATATATATATATGTACATATACATATATATGTATATATGTATACATATATATACATATATTTTATGTATGTATATATACACATATGTATCTATACGTATATACTGTATGTACAGTACATATATATGTATATATATATGTATATATATACATATATACATATATATGTATATATGTATACATATATATACATATATTGTATGTATGGACCTGAAAGCATACGTATATATGTACATATATACGTATATATGTACATATATACGTATGTGGTCAGGTCCTGGTCCGCTTGTGTGGTCAGGTCCTGGTCCTGGTCAGGTCAGCAGCAAGGGGGAGGAGTCAGGGACAAAAAAGTCCAGACAGTTCTAGCAGAGTCCTTCACAAGTTGTCCTTGTCAAGTGCAAGAGAAGTGGTGGTCAGAAGAAGTGGTGGTCAGAAGATGTGGTGGTCAGAAAATGTGGTGGTCAGAAGATGTGGTGGTCAGTCTTCAGTGTTTGATAGGAAGAAGAGGACCTGGTTCTGAGTGTTCAAGACTAGAAAGAAGACTTCTCCTAGTGAACATTATTTCATGCCTCAAAGATGAAGCACTGACTGCCATGACTGCGTCACATCAAGAGTGTCCTTAATTGTTCCACATTTTACTTTCATTTTCACTTTATCTTCCAACACGGACAAAAAATGTGCCCGCTCTGTAAAAATGATGACTTTTGTTTCAAAGTCAAGTTAAAACAATAACACCCTTCTTTTTTTTTCTGATTTATTCTGGGGGGAACAAATCTCATTTCAAATAAGTTCTTCACTTTTTAGGACTTTTGCAAACGTAACATTTCTTTCTGCTCCTAGAAATGAATAAATACTCTTTATTAGTCAGGAAGTACTTTTTATTTGACTTCTTGGACTTTTGGTACAAAGCCTAAAGGTGAACTGCACTTTTTTTAATCGGGTTTATCATTCACAATCTTATGTGAGACAAGAGCACATGACATTTCCCTTTTTATGCATTCTAAATCCTAAAATATGGCAAGTAAGAGGTGGCTAACAATGCAGACAATGGGAGTACACTATTGCACGTATAAAGTCCTCTAAAAACATCCAAAGCTTTTTTTTTTTTTTTGGCCAAATGACTAGCTAGCTAGCTTGGCTAACGCTAACAATCTAGAATAAAACGTCTTTTGTTTCAAACTTAATCGACTTCCTTTGATGTCACGCTGGAAATGAGTCAGACCTCAACACACCGGTTTACGCGATGTTTGGAACCTTGCTGAAGAACGAAACCTAGGCGCAGAGTCTTGTAGCTATGCTAGGCCAGCAAGACCCACGATGCATTGCGTCCACTGCGTCACACTTTGGAGCCTTAGTGCAGCTGGAACCGACCCAAGTCAGCCCGGAACGGTCAGGATTTGAGTTTTTAGGTGCACATGGCGCATTACGAGTTAGCATACGCTGGCTTCTCAACAAAATCTTACCTGGAAGATTCAGGTCTACCAAAGTTCTGTTGGTCACCAGGAAGATACTGATATCAGAAACTCTTTGTTTTCTTAGCATTTCCTTGGATTTAATGCCCTCCTATGCAACTGGCTGCTTGACTTCCTCCAAGACCGACCCCAGTCCGGGGGAGTGGGCGACAACACCGCCAGTGCCATCTCCCTGAGCACCGGCTTCGCCCAGGGCTCCGTCCTGAGTCCACTGCTGTTCACGTTGATGACCCATGACTGCTACGCCAGGTCCACTACTAACCACATTGTGAAGTACACGACAGTAGTGGGCCTCATCCGTGACATGGACTACAGGGAGGAGGTGAAACATCTGGTTGACTGGTGCAGAACCAACAACCTGGTCCTGAACGTTGACAAGACCGGGGAGATCATCGTTGACTTCAGGAAGCACCAGTCCAGCCACGCTCCACTCTTCATCAACGGCACAGCAGTGGAGATAGTAAGCAGCACCAAGCTCCTGGAGGGTGCAGATAACTGACAATATAACCTGGTCCCTATGCACTTTTTGCGTCGGATGAAAATTCTTAGCACATTCTACAAAGCATGGGAGTTTGCCCAACCAGTCTACATGTGTTTTGTGGACTTGTCCCTCGGGAAGTCCTGTGGGGAGTGCTCAGAGAGTGTGGGGTATCGGACTGTCTGATTGTGGCAGTCCCCTCCCTGTATGATCTGTGCCAGAGCTTGGTCCGCATTGCCGGCAGTAAGTCGGACACGTTTCCAGTGAGGGTTGGACTCCGCCAAGGCTGCCCTTTGTCACCGATTCTGTTCATAACTTTTATGGACAGAATTTCTAGGCGCAGTCAAGGCGTTGAGGGGATCTGGTTTGGTGGCTGCAGGATTAGGTCTCTGCTTTTTGCAGATGATGTGGTCCTGATGGCTTCATCTGGCCAGGATCTTCAGCTCTCGCGGGATCGGTTCGCAGCCGAGTGTGAAGCGACTGGGATGAGAATCAGCACCTCTGAGTCCGAGTCCATGGTTCTCGCCCGGGAAAGGGTGGAGTGCCATCTCCGGGTTGGGGAGGAGATTTTGCCCCAAGTGGAGGAGTTCAAGTACCTCGGAGTCTTGTTCACGAGTGGGGGAAGAGTGGATCGTGAGATCGACAGGCGGATCGGTGCGGCGTCTTCAGTAATGCGGACGCTGTATCGATCCGTTGTGGTGAAGAAGGAGCTGAGCCGGAAGGCAAAGCTCTCGATTTACCGGTCGATCTACGTTCCCATCCTCACCTATGGTCATGAGCTTTGGGTCATGACCGAAAGGACAAGATCACGGGTACAAGCGGCCCAAATGAGTTTCCTCCGCCGAGTGGCGGGGCTCTCCCTTAGAGATAGGGTGAGAAGCTCTGTCATTCGGGGGGGAGCTCAAAGTAAAGCCGCTGCTCCTCCACATGGAGAGGAGCCAGATGAGGTGGTTCGGGCATCTGGTCAGGATGCCACCCGAACGCCTCCCTAGGAAGGTGTTTCGGGCACGTCCGACCGGTAGGAGGCCACGGGGAAGACCCAGGACACGCTGGGAAGACTATGTCTCCCGGCTGGCCTGGGAACGCCTCGGTATCCCCCGGGAGGAGCTGGACGAAGTGGCTGGGGAGAGGGAAGTCTGGGCTTCCCTGCTTAAGCTGCTGCCCCCGCGACCCGACCTCGGATAAGCGGAAGAAGATGGATGGATGGATGGATTCTACAAAGGCACTATAGAGAGCCTACTGACCAACAGCATCTCAGACTGGAAGTCTCTCCAGAGAGTGGTGAGGAGGGCGGAAAAGATCATCAGGACTCCTCTTCCTCCTATCCGGAAGATCGCAAAAAAAGCCGCCGCCTGACCAGGGCTCAGAAAATGTGCAAAGACTCCTCCCACCAACCACCAAGGGCTGTTTTCACTGCTGGACTCTAGAAGAGGTCTGCAGCCTCCGTAGCAGAACCTCCAGGTTCTGTAACAGCTTCTTCCCTCAGGCCGTAAGACTCTTGAACGCATCATAATATAAAGACAATATAACATACATCCATAAACGTGGAATATAATATTTGTCTGTGCAGTAATCTATTTATTTATATCCTGCACTACCATTTTTCGAAATTTGGTTCTTATCTGTACTGTAAAGTTCACATTTGAATGACAATAAAAAAGGAAGTCTGAGTCTAAGTCTAAGTTATTTACCAGTAAAGTTCTGAAAATCCAACGGCCGACGGCGGTTGTGGACGCAATTTTTTTTTTTTTCAACCCGACAAAAAAAAGACCAAAAAAAAACCGAGCCTTGCGGTTCCACCCAGCTGGTGCACTTTGATCCCCGGACCACCAAGCTATCATGAGACTATTCAGGATGGATGAACACAAACATACACTTCAGTCAACACACAATCATCATCTCCTCCCTAATTGCTTTCTCTCTCTCTCTCTCTCACACACACACACACACACACACACACACACACACACACACACACACACACACACATTCTTGTATTTGTTACCTTCTTGAGACCTGAGAAAAAATGCCTCCCTCTTTAGGACTACCCTTTCTAGATATATAAAGAAGTGTATTTACAACATGAATAATATATACATACTATGCAAATATTAAAAAGCTTGTTGTGAAAAATGAGTTGGAATTCCACAAGAAAAAGGTCACAATTTCACAAGAAAATCGTAGAATTTTGGCAGTGTTATAATAAAAGTCGTCATTTTACTCAACGCAAGTCAAAATGTGTGCAATGTTATGATAAAAGTTGGAATTTTTACTCAATAACGGTCGCAATTTTACAAGACAAGCTTTAAATTGTTGGCAATTTTGTGAAAAGACTAATTTTACTCGACAAGAGTCACAAATTTAAGAGAAAACTTCAAAATTTTGGCAATATTATAATGATAATCGGAATTTTACTTGGCAAAAATTATGACAAAAGTCATCATTTTACTCCAAAAAATGTCACTATTTTACAAGAACAACCAAAAAAACAATTGGCAATATTGTGATAAAAGTCTGAGTTTCATACGACAAATGTCACCATTTTGCATTAAAAAGTAATAATTTTACAAGAAAATATTGCAATATTACAGAAACAGAAAGAATATGAGAAATTGTTCCCAATTTTATAAGAAAAAAGTCGACACATTGTGAGAAAAAGACTGCTTTTAGTTAACTTTTGTTGTTGTTGAATTTTTAGTTTGTAATTGGTTTTTAATCTTCATTATTTACTTCAAGTTATTACAGTATGTCTCTATATGCATATTTTTTATTTGTTTTTTTTATTCATTTTGGCCAAAGGCTGCGCATTTCAATTTCTTACACACACTTGTTATTTCATATGTTGACCAGAGGAAGAGCACTTGTAAAATTTGAAAAATCCCTCCTTTTTGGGACCAGCCTCATGTTGATAGATGTCACAAATGAGACATTGTCTATTAGATGCAATGTTATTGATTTATGTCATCACTTGTTCACACCTCCTCATATGGAAGATACTTTTCCTTCTTCGTGTCTCAAGAAAGGTAGAAACACAAGAACACATGCACACACACACACACACACACACACACACACATTCTTGTATTTGTTACCTTCTTGAGACCTGAGAAAATACCCTTTCTAGATATATAAAGAAGTGTATTTACAACATGAATAATATATACATACTATGCAAATATTAAAAAGCTTGTTGTGAAAAATGAGTTGGAATTCCACAAGAAAAAGGTCACAATTTCACAAGAAAATCGTAGAATTTTGGCAGTGTTATAATAAAAGTCGTCATTTTACTCAACGCAAGTCAAAATGTGTGCAATGTTATGATAAAAGTTGGAATTTTTACTCAATAACAGTCGCAATTTTACAAGACAAGCTTTAAATTGTTGGCAATTTTGTGAAAAGAGCAATTTTACTCGACAAGAGTCACAAATGTATAAGAAAACTTTTAAATTTTGGCAATATTATAATGATAATCGGAATTTTACTTGGCAAAAATTATGACGAAAGTCATCATTTTACTCCAAAAAATGTCACTATTTTACAAGAACAACCAAAAAAAAAAATGGCAATATTGTGATAAAAGTCCGAGTTTCATACGACAAATGTCACCGTTTTGCATTAAAAAGTAATAATTTTACAAGAAAATATTGCAATATTACAGAAACAGAAAGAATATGAGAAATTGTTCCCAATTTTATAAAAAAAAAAATCGACACATTGTGAGAAAAAGACTGCTTTTTGTTAACTTTTGTTGTTGTTGAGTTTTTAGTTTGTAATTGGTTTTTAATCTTCATTATTTACTTCAAGTTATTACAGTATGTCTCTATATGCATATTTTTTTTTATTTTTTTTATTCATTTTGGCCAAAGGCTGCGCATTTCAATTTCTTACACACACTTGTTATTTCATATGTTGACCAGAGGAAGAGCACTTGTAAAATTTGAAAAATCCCTCCTTTTTGGGACCAGCCTCATGTTGATAGATGTCACAAATGAGACATTGTCTATTAGATGCAATGTTATTGATTTATGTCATCACTTGTTCACACCTCCTCATATGGAAGATACTTTTCCTTCTTCATGTCTCAAGAAGGGTAGAAACACAAGAACACACACACACACACACACACACACACACACACATTCTTCTATTTGTTACCTTCTTGAGACCTGAGAAAAATGCCTCCCTCTTTAGGACTACCCTTTCTAGATATATAAAGAAGTGTATTTACAACATGAATAATATATACATACTATGCAAATATTAAAAAGCTTGTTGTGAAAAATGAGTTGGAATTCCACAAGAAAAAGGTCACAATTTCACAACAAAATCGTAGAATTCTGGCAGTGTTATAATAAAAGTCGTCATTTTACTCAACGCAAGTCAAAATGTGTGCAATGTTATGATAAAAGTTGGAATTTTTACTCAATAACAGTCGCAATTTTACAAGACAAGCTTTAAATTGTTGGCAATTTTGTGAAAAGAGCAATTTTACTCGACAAGAGTCACAAATTTACAAAAAAAACTTTAAAATTTTGGCAATATTATAATGATAATCGGAATTTTACTTGGCAAAAATTATGACAAAAGTCATCATTTTACTCCAAAAATGTCACTATTTTACAAGAACAACCAAAAAAAAAATTGGCAATATTGTGATAAAAGTCAGAGTTTCATACGACAAATGTCACCATTTTGCATTAAAAAGTAATAATTTTACGAGAAAATATTGCAATATTACAGAAACAGAAAGAATATGAGAAATTGTTCCCAATTTTATAAGAAAAAAATCGACACATTGTGAGAAAAAGACTGCTTTTAGCTAACTTTTGTTGTTGTTGAATTTTTAGTTCCTAATTGGTTTTTAATCTTCATTATTTACTTCAAGTTATTACAGTATGTCTCTATATGCATATTTTTTATTTTTTTTTATTCATTTTGGCCAAAGGCTGCACATTTCAATTTCTTACACACACTTGTTATTTCATATGTTGACCAGAGGAAGAGCACTTGTAAAATTTGAAAAATCCCTCCTTTTTGGGACCAGCCTCATGTTGATAGATGTCACAAATGAGACATTGTCTATTAGATGCAATGTTATTGATTTATGTCATCACTTGTTCACACCTCCTCATATGGAAGATACTTTTCCTTCTTCATGTCTCAAGAAGGGTAGAAACACAAGAAAACATGCACACACACACACACACACATTCTTGTATTTGTTACCTTCTTGAGACCTGAGAAAAATGCCTCCCTCTTTAGGACTACCCTTTCTAGATATATAAAGAAGTGTATTTACAACATGAATAATATATACATACCATGCAAATATTAAAAAGCTTGTTGTGAAAAATGAGTTGGAATTCCACAAGAAAAAGGTCACAATTTCACAAGAAAATCGTAGAATTTTGGCAGTGTTATAATAAAAGTCGTCATTTTACTCGACGCAAGTCAAAATGTGTGCAATGTTATGATAAAAGTTGGAATTTTTACTCAATAACAGTCGCAATTTTACAAGACAAGCTTTAAATTGTTGGCCATTTTGTGAAAAGAGCAATTTTACTCGACAAGAGTCACAAATTTATAAGAAAACTTTAAAATGTTGGCAATATTATACTGATAATCGGAATTTTACTTGGCAAAAATTATGACAAAAGTCATAATTTTACTCCAAAAATGTCACTATTTTACAAGAACAACCAAAAAAATATATAAAAGTCCGAGTTTCATACGACAAATGTCACCATTTTGCATTAAAAAGTAATAATTTTACAAGAAAATATTGCAATATTACAGAAACAGAAAGAATATGAGAAATTGTTCCCAATTTTATGATAAAAAAATCGACACATTGTGAGAAAAAGACTGCTTTTAGTTAACTTTTGTTGTTGTTGAATTTTTAGTTTGTAATTGGTTTTTAATCTTCATTATTTACTTCAAGTTATTACAGTATGTCTCTATATGCATATTTTTTATTTATTTTTTATTCATTTTGGCCAAAGGCTGCGCATTTCAATTTCTTACACACACTTGTTATTTCATATGTTGACCAGAGGAAGAGCACTTGTAAAATTTGAAAAATCCCTCCTGAGAAAAATGCCTCCCTCTTTAGGACTACCCTTTCTAGATATATAAAGAAGTGTATTTACAACATGAATAATATATACATACTATGCAAATATCAAAAAGCTTGTTGTGAAAAATGAGTTGGAATTCCACAAGAAAAAGGTCACAATTTCACAAGAAAATCGTAGAATTTTGGCGGTGTTATAATAAAAGTCGTCATTTTACTCGACGCAAGTCAAAATGTGTGCAATGTTATGATAAAAGTTGGAATTTTTACTCAATAACAGTCGCAATTTTACAAGACAAGCTTTAAATTGTTGGCAATTTTGTGAAAAGAGCAATTTTACTCGACAAGAATCACAAATTTATAAGAAAACTTTAAAATTTTGGCAATATTACAATGATAATCGGAATTTTACTTGGCAAAAATTATGACAAAAGTCATCATTTTACTCCAAAAATGTCACTATTTTTCAACACAAGAACACACACACACACACACACACACACACACACACACATTCTTGTATTTGTTGCCTTCTTGAGACCTGAGAAAAAAGCCTCCCTCTTTAGGACTACCCTTTCTAGATATATAAAGAAGTGTATTTACAACATGAATAATATATACATACTATGCAAATATTAAAAAGCTTGTTGTGAAAAATGAGTTGGAATTCCACAAGAAAAAGGTCACAATTTCACAAGAAAATCGTAGAATTTTGGCAGTGTTATAATAAAAGTCGTCATTTTACTCAACTCAAGTCAAAATGTGTGCAATGTTATGATAAAAGTTGGAATTTTTACTCAATAACAGTCGCAATTTTACAAGACAAGCTTTAAATTGTTGGCAATTTTGTGAAAAGAGCAATTTTACTCGACAAGAGTCACAAATTTATAAGAAAACTTTAAAATGTTGGCAATATTATAATGATAATCGGAATTTTACTTGGCAAAAATTATGACAAAAGTCATCATTTTACTCCAAAAATGTCACTATTTTACAAGAACAACCAAAAAAAAAATTGGCAATATTGTGATAAAAGTCAGAGTTTCATACGACAAATGTCACCATTTTGCATTAAAAAGTAATAATTTTACGAGAAAATATTGCAATATTACAGAAACAGAAAGAATATGAGAAATTGTTCCCAATTTTATAAGAAAAAAATCGACACATTGTGAGAAAAAGACTGCTTTTAGCTAACTTTTGTTGTTGTTGAATTTTTAGTTCCTAATTGGTTTTTAATCTTCATTATTTACTTCAAGTTATTACAGTATGTCTCTATATGCATATTTTTTTTTTTTTTTTATTCATTTTGGCCAAAGGCTGCACATTTCAATTTCTTACACACACTTGTTATTTCATATGTTGACCAGAGGAAGAGCACTTGTAAAATTTGAAAAATCCCTCCTTTTTGGGACCAGCCTCATGTTGATAGATGTCACAAATGAGACATTGTCTATTAGATGCAATGTTATTGATTTATGTCATCACTTGTTCACACCTCCTCATATGGAAGATACTTTTCCTTCTTCATGTCTCAAGAAGGGTAGAAACACAAGAACACACTCACACACACATTCTTGTATTTGTTACCTTCTTGAGACCTGAGAAAAATGCCTCCCTCTTTAGGACTACCCTTTCTAGATATATAAAGAAGTGTATTTACAACATGAATAATATATCCATACTATGCAAATATTAAAAAGCTTGTTGTGAAAAATGAGTTGGAATTCCACAAGAAAAAGGTCACAATTTCACAAGAAAATCGTAGAATTTTGGCAGTGTTATAATAAAAGTCGTCATTTTACTCAGCGCAAGTCAAAATGTGTGCAATGTTATGATAAAAGTTGGAATTTTTACTCAACAACAGTCGCAATTTTACAAGACAAGCTTTAAATTGTTGGCCATTTTGTGAAAAGAGCAATTTTACTCGACAAGAGTCACAAATTTATAAGAAAACTTTAAAATATTTTGGCAATATTATAATGATAATCGGAATTTTACTTGGCAAAAATTATGACAAAAGTCATCATTTTACTCCAAAAATGTCACTATTTTACAAGAACAACCAAAAAAAAAATTGGCAATATTGTGATAAAAGTCCGAGTTTCATACGACAAATGTCACCATTTTGCATTAAAAAGTAATAATTTTACAAGAAAATATTGCAATATTACAGAAACAGAAAGAATATGAGAAATTGCTCCCAATTTTATAAGAAAAAAATCGACACATTGTGAGAAAAAGACTGCTTTTAGTTCACTTTTGTTGTTGTTGAATTTTTAGTTTGTAATTGGTTTTTAATCTTCATTATTTACTTCAAGTTATTACAGTATGTCTCTATATGCATATTTTTTTATTTTTTTTATTAATTTTGGCCAAAGGCTGCGCATTTCAATTTCTTACACACACTTGTTATTTCATATGTTGACCAGAGGAAGAGCACTTGTAAAATTTGAAAAATCCCTCCTTTTTGGGACCAGCCTCATGTTGATAGATGTCACAAATGAGACATTGTCTATTAGATGCAATGTTATTCATTTATGTCATCACTTGTTCACACCTCCTCATATGGAAGATACTTTTCCTTCTTCATGTCTCAAGAAGGGTAGAAACACAAGAACACACACACACACACACACACAGAGCCAATCAAGTTAGCACTGTTAGCATTAGCTAATATGCCAACACGTTTACAAGTATTAAATTGCAATGACATTCTTTTTGTGTTGTTTCACTTCCAAAACGTCAGCATGGAGTTATTGAGTCTGTTTAGCTCATTGGAGAGCTAGTTTGCGCAGCTAGTGGGTCCATGACCGAAAAAACATGTTATTTTGGAGACTAAAAGATACTACATTGCTTCATTTGGAAACAATTAAGGTATGTAAATAAACATTTATGTATAAATAACTCATTTCACAACATATCTTTCTGCGACTTATAATCAGGTGTGACTAATATATGGAAATATATTTATTTCGTCTAAAATTTAGTAGGTGTGCCTTACATGTGCTTTTTAGTCTGGAAAATATGGTAATCTTCCACCAAATGGGGGTGAAAAACATGTTATTTTGGAGACTAACAGATACTACATTGCTTCATTTGGAAACAATCAAGATATGTAAATAAACATTTGTCATGACTTGGACTTTGGCGTGGTTTGTTCTCCCGTGGTGCAAATGAACATTTGGACCAGTCATGGCGTGAAGGTAAATACATGATTTATTTATCAAAAAAAAGAATAAACAAAAAGCGCACACAATGGCGGAGGTAAAAAAAACTAGACTATAAACACAAAACTTGCACATTGGCAGAAACTATGAACAATTAAACAAAACACTAACTGTGGCATGAATCGAAACAAAACTTACTTGGCATGGACATGAAGTGCGCAGAGGTGGACAGAGTGTGACAGGGGGCATACATGCGGGGATGTCGTCAGGACGAACAACAGAAAATGAATGAACTTAAATACTATGGACATGATTAGTGAAAGCAGGTGCGTGACTCAAAACATGAAACAGGTGCGTGACGTGACAGGTGAAAACTAATGGTTGCTATGGTGACAAACAAGAGTGCACAATGAGTCCAAACGTGGAACAGGTGAAACTAATGGGTAATCATGCAAACAAGACAAGGGAGTGAAAAGCCAGAAACTAAACAAAACATGACTTAAAACAAAACATGATTACACAGACATGACAACATTCTGTGTAGTAAATAACTCATTTCACAACATATCTTTCTGCGACTTATAGTCCGGTGTGACTAATATATGGAAATGTATTTATTTCTTCTAAAATTTAGTAGGTGTGGCTTACATACCGGTGCGCTTTTTAGTCTGGAAAATATGGTAATCTTCCACCATATGGGTGGGGGGGGGGACATGTTGTTTTGTAGACTAACAGATACTACACTGCTTCATTTGGAAACAATTAAGGTATGTAAATAAACATTTTTGTGTAAATAACTCATTTCACAACGTATATATGGGGGAAAAAATGGTTTTCTTCTAAAAATGTAGTGGTGCGGCTTATAAACCGGTGCCTCTTTAGTCCAAAAAAAACGTCACATTTCTAAAATAAACAAAACAATGTTTTAATTTTAAGTGGATATAAAAACAATTCTTAGTAGAGAGATTTTGCGTTTGAGCGAAGCAAAGGAATGATGTCCAAATGCGGGAGCGAGGGCTGCTGCCAGAGATCTTATTACCGTGCCACATGGTGCCAATCTGGAAGGCGTCGCACAGCACAAGACAGATCGTGCCTGGAGAGAGCTCACCTCTCACCCCCAGCAGCTCCTCGTCACTTCTCTGCTCGCTGCTCACACACAATTTACATTTTAATAGGCAAAGCCGCGCACCGTCTCCAAATGAGGCGGCGTGTTCGCCTGAGCAGCAGGAAATGCGGCAGCTGCCCCAGTTTGCCGAGAAGCCTCCAGACGATCCACGGGCCAAAGAAAATGACATTTCTATTATTTATGATGGGGAAAGAAAATTATTTGACGACTTTCAGTCGGGATTTCGAACATATTGTGTAGACGGTGCAACACCCTGACCCAGCTGGATCCCATGGTCGCACATTCTGTTTCTTACGTTTGTTTGTTCCTAGATGGCTGCTGGTTGCAGGAGCTCTTTGTGTTTCCTCCTTCTTGTGCCAAACAGATCTAGGACCCAACACACCACTACTGAAGGACCAGACTAGTATCCTGCTCTTCGACACAATGCTCAATCAGGAGTCTGATGCATTTCCGCCGATGCAAAATCTGGACCAGTTCCAAACTTCCATCAGCTGTCCACTGTCTGAAAACAACGAGATCTCTGCTGAGCTCTTGAAGCAAGGAGGCTACAATCTGATGCATTTCCCCCGATACAAAACCTAGACCAGTTCCAAACGTCTATCAGCTGTCCACGGTCTCAAAACAACAAGTGGTCTGGTAATGGTCACATCTCTGCTGAGCTCTTGAAGCAAGGAGGCTACACACCACTACTGAAGGACCAGACTAGCATCCTGCTCTTCGACACAATGTTCAATCAGGAGTCTGATGCATTTATGCCGATGCAAAACCTGGACCCGTTCCAAACTTCCATCAGCTGTCCACTGTCTGAAAACAACGAGATCTCTGCTGAGCTCTTGAAGCAAGGAGGCTACAATCTGATGCATTTCCCCCGATACAAAACCTAGACCAGTTCCAAACGTCTATCAGCTGTCCACGGTCTCAAAACAACAAGTGGTCTGGTAATGGTCACATCTCTGCTGAGCTCTTGAAGCAAGGAGGCTACACACCACTACTGAAGGACCAGACTAGCATCCTGCTCTTCGACACAATGTTCAATCAGGAGTCTGATGCATTTATGCCGATGCAAAACCTGGACCCGTTCCAAACTTCCATCAGCTGTCCACTGTCTGAAAACAACGAGATCTCTGCTGAGCTCTTGAAGCAAGGAGGCTACAATCTGATGCATTTCCCCCGATACAAAACCTAGACCAGTTCCAAACGTCTATCAGCTGTCCACGGTCTCAAAACAACAAGTGGTCTGGTAATGGTCACATCTCTGCTGAGCTCTTGAAGCAAGGAGGCTACACACCACTACTGAAGGACCAGACTAGCATCCTGCTCTTCGACACAATGTTCAATCAGGAGTCTGATGCATTTATGCCGATGCAAAACCTGGACCCGTTCCAAACTTCCATCAGCTGTCCACTGTCTGAAAACAACAAGATCTCTGCTGAGCTCTTGAAGCAAGGAGGCTACAATCTGATGCATTTCCCCCGATACAAAACCAGGACCAGTTCCAAACGTCTATCAGCTGTCTACGGTCTCAAAACAACAAGTGGTCTGGTAATGGCCACATCTCTGCTGAGCTCTTGAAGCAAGGAGGCTACACACCACTACTGAAGGACCAGACTAGCATCCTGCTCTTCAACACAATGCTCAATCAGGAGTCGGATGCATTTCCGCCGATACAAAACCTAGACCAGTTCCAAACGTCTATCAGCTGTCTACGGTCTCAAAACAACAAGTGGTCTGGTAATGGCAACATATCTGCTGAGCTCTTGAAGCAAGGAGGCTACACACCACTACTGAAGGACCAGACTAGCATCCTGCTCTTCGACACAATGCTCAATCAGGAGTCGGATGCATTTCCGCCGATACAAAACCTGGACCAGTTCCAAACTTCCATCAGCTGTCCACTGTCTGAAAACAACGAGATCTCTGCTGAGCTCTTGAAGCAAGGAGGCTACACCTTTCAGGTCTTGGTTCATGTCCCACTACAGAGAATACATGCCAATGTTTCTAAGAACAAGAGTGACTACGCTATCAAGCGTGGAAGTCCTTGAGCTTCAGTACGCAGACGACTGAATCTCAC
Organism: Nerophis lumbriciformis; assembly: GCF_033978685.3. Taxonomy (NCBI): domain Eukaryota; kingdom Metazoa; phylum Chordata; class Actinopteri; order Syngnathiformes; family Syngnathidae; genus Nerophis; species Nerophis lumbriciformis. The sequence continues at coordinate 31,211,359 of NC_084577.2, read as the reverse complement.
AGAGTATACCAAAGGATGGTATTGTCTGACTTGGCGACTTGTACTGTTTGAAAACAACAAGATCTCTGCTGAGCTCTTGAAGCAAGGAGGCTACAATCTGATGCATTTCCCCCGATACAAAACCAGGACCAGTTCCAAACGTCTATCAGCTGTCTACGGTCTCAAAACAACAAGTGGTCTGGTAATGGCAACATCTCTGCTGAGCTCTTGAAGCAAGGAGGCTACACACCACTACTGAAGGACCAGACTAGCATCCTGCTCTTCGACACAATGCTCAATCAGGAGTCTGATGCATTTCCACCGATACAAAACCAGGACCAGTTCCAAACGTCTATCAGCTGTCTACGGTCTCAAAACAACAAGATCTCTGCTGAACTCTTGAAGCAAGGAGGCTACAATCTGATGCATTTCCACCGATACAAAACCAGGACCAGTTCCAAACGTCTATCAGCTGTCTACGGCCTCAAAACAACAAGTGGTCTGGTAATGGCAACATCTCTGCTGAGCTCTTGAAGCAAGGAGGCTACACACCACTACTGAAGGACCAGACTAGCATCCTGCTCTTCGACACAATGCTCAATCAGGAGTCTGATGCATTTATGCCGATACAAAACCTGGACCCGTTTCAAACTTCCATCAGCTGTCTACTGTTTGAAAACAACAAGACCTCTGCTGAGCTCTTGAAGCAAGGAGGCTACAATCTGATGCATGTCCACCGATACAAAACCAGGACCAGTTCCAAACGTCTATCAGCTGTCTACGGTCTCAAAACAACAAGTGGTCTGGTAATGGCAACATCTCTGCTGAGCTCTTGAAGCAAGGAGGCTACACACCACTACTGAAGAACCAGACTAGCATCCTGCTCTTCGACACAATGCTCAATCAGGAGTCTGATGCATTTCCGCCGATACAAAACCTGGACCAGTTCCAAACTTCCATCAGCTGTCCACTGTCTGAAAACAACGAGATCTCTGCTGAGCTCTTGAAGCGAGGAGGCTACACCTTTCAGGTCTTGGTTCATGTCCCACTACAGAGAATACATGCCAATGTTTCTAAGAACAGGAGTGACTACGCTATCAAGCGTGGAAGTCCTTGAGCTTCAGTACGCAGACGACTGAATCTCACAGAGTATATCAAAGGATGGTATTGTCTGACTTGGCGACTTGTCCAGGGTGTACCCCGATTGTAGCTGAGATAGGCTCCAGCGCCCCCCGCGACCCTGAAGGGAATAAGCGGTAGAAAATGGATGGATGGATGGGTATTGTCTGACTGACTGTCATCAGAACCAAGTTAGTATGCCAAGACCAACAAGACACCGCCTACACCACCCACCCTTACTGGTCAACGAGCTGTTGTCCATCCTTCCAATACCAGGGAGCTTTCTCCTTCAAGAAGACAACACATTTAACACTGAGGTGCAGAATAGAACCAAGCGGACATCAGCCGCATTGGGGTGACGTCAAGTCTCCCAGAACTAAAACTGCGCACACGTCCACGAAGCCGTCTTAATCACCACCCACTCCCACAGCCGTGAAGCCCATGTGACTGACAGCAAACATAGAACACAGGCTGCCTTCAGAGCATTCCGTTCTGAAATACTCACCAGGACCAACCCTCAGACCAGTTAGCTTGCATGGTGCTTTAGGACCAACTATTTTTGGCAGATGCTCTGCTGAAGGGCAGAAGCATGGCGACAAAGACCAACTGAAAACCACACTGAGGGAGAGCGGAATCGAGCAGATGTCGCTGCTGAGCGTAACTCCTGAGCCGGATGCAACCTGGACAGCCAGGAGACGGGAGAGAATGCACCTGCAGCTCTGGTTGCAATGACGTCCACTTATCCTACCCTCCCTACGTGTGCCGAGACCTGCGGATCAAGGATAGGACTGTACAACCCGTAAAATACTCGTTATTAAACTTCAACGGACAACAGCATACCTTCAGTGTCATGCTTGGCGCCAGATGAATCAAAATGGGCCTGATGTTCCTGGCCTCAGTCTGCCTTGCTTTGAAAACCAGGCATGTGATTTGAACTTCATGAAAAACAATGAAAATTAAAGCTGCAAGCAGCATTGGTCGGGCCCGCATATTTGGCAGGTGCTAGTCCTAAGTGTCCCAATACTTTTGTCCAGTTTTAGTAGTAAGTGTCCCAATACTTTTGTCAAGTTGTAGTCCAAAGTGTCCCAATACATTTGTCAAGTTTTAATCCTAAGTGTCCCAATACTTTTGTCCAGTTTTAGTCCTAAGTGTCCCAAAACATTTGTCCAGTTTTAGTCCTAAGTGTCCCAATACTTTTGTCCAGTGGTAGTTCTATGTGTACCAATACTTTTGTCAAGTTTTAGTCCCAAGTGGCCCAATACTTTTGTCAAGTTTTAGTCCTAAGTGTCCCAATACTTTTGTCCAGTGGTAATCCGAAGTGTCCCAATATTTATGTCAAGTTGTAGTCAAGTGTCCCAATACTTTTGTCAAGTTTTAGTCCCAAGTTTCCCAATACTTTTGTCCAGTTGTCGTCCTAAGTGTCCCAATACTTTTGTCCAGTTGTCGTCCTAAGTGTCCCAATACTTTTGTCCGGTGGTAGTCATAAGTGTCCCAATACTTTTGTCTAGTGTACCTACCTTGTCTGCATTGTGTAGGCACGCTGGTGCTTCCTGCTTTTAAGCAGCCATATTAAAAAAACAGCAGCGCAGCGGGTCTTTGAAGGGTCATAAAATCAAAACCGGAGCAGGTATTAAAACGCTGTTCTGTTATTTTATACACAAGGGTTTAATCTCTCTCCTGTGTTAGTTTGAAGCTGAAACGACAAACGCGCTCAGAGGAGATAGATTTTGAAGAAAGGTGACCTGTTTTTACAAAACGTTTGTTTTGAAGGGGGAATAGCAAACTTCCTGTTGATTTTTGCTGGGGGTTGTCAATTTATGGAATGTAGGTCTAAGTGAGACCTACATATAGGTTTTTGTTTCATGTCTCTCCGACCTTCCCAGTGGGAGTTACAGGCAGTTTTGTCAGTTTTGGGAGTCCTTATGCAATGGGCCATGCGGGCCCTAATAAGCCCCCCGCCCCAATCTCCTGGTTTTTCAACAGTTGAACATGCAAAAAAAAAAAAAAAGCACCATGTAAAGATGTTATCGTGTTTAAACAATTGAAATATGATCAACAGATTTGACATAAATACATGAATTCAAATGAATCACTATCTATGTTTCAGTCACTATGTTATTTAGTCACTACAGTAATTAGGGCCCGCATGGCCCATTGCATAAGGACTCCCACAGGGAGTCCTTATGCAATGGGACATAAGGACCTATTGAATTTGTAAGGTTTTATTCTTTCTTTCTTATTCTTCCGCCGCCTACCATATTTGACCCACACATCAGGACCTGCGAAAATTGCCTTTTAATAAAAAAAACGAACCCCAAAACTCAAAATTGCGCTCTAGCGCCCCCTAGGGGAAAAAAAACAGACTGCCTGTAACTCCTAGGTCGGAAAGACATGAAACAAAATCCTCTATGTAGGTCTGACTTAGACCTAGTTTTCATAATTGTATATCCTTGGGCTAAAATCAACAGGAAGTTGGCAATTCCCCCTTCAAGACAAAAAAGTACTTAAAAACAGTCACTTTTGCCTCTTTGAGCTGTAATTTGACCCCCTTAACATGCTTCAAAACTCACCGAACTGAACACACACATCAGGACTAGCAGAATTTGCGATCTAATAAAAAAAAAAACCTAACCCCAAATTTAAAAATTGCGCTCTAGAGCAATTTTTTAATAAAACGGAGAAAAAAACTGCTCCTCGGAAGAAAAAAATGACAAAACTGCCTGTAACTCCCACTGGGAAGGTCGGAGAGACATGAAACAAAAACTTCAATGTAGGTCTCACTTAAACCTACATTTCATAAATTGACAACCCCCAGTAAAAATCAACAGGAAGTTTGCTATTCCCCCTTCAAAACAACATTTTTGTAAAAACCGGTCACCTTCCTTCAAAATCTATCTCCTCTGAGCGCGTTTGTCGTTTAGGCTTCAAACTAACACAGGAGAGAGATTGAACCCGGCTTATTAGTGATTCCCAGAGCCCAAAAAAAGTCTGCGGGCTATAGAGCGTTTTCTATTGGGGCTCCAGTACTATGGAATGCCCTCCCGGTAACAATTAGAGATGCTACCTCAGTAGAAGCATTTAAGTCCCATCTTAAAACTCATTTGTATACTCTAGCCTTTAAATAGCCCCCCTGTTAGACCAGTTGATCTGCCGTTTCTTTTCTTTTCTCCTCTGCTCCCCTTTTCCTTGAGGGGGGGGGGGCACAGGTCCGGTGGCCATGGATGAAGTGCTGGCTGTCCAGAGTCGGGACCCGGGGTGGACCGCTCGCCTGTGCATCGGCTGGGAACATCTCTGCGCTGCTGACCCGTCTCCGCTCGGGATGGTGTCCTGCTGGCCCCACTATGGACTGGACTCTTACTATTATGTTGGATCCACTATGGACTGGACTCTCACAATATTATGTCAGACCCACTCGACATCCATTGCTTTCGGTCTCCCCTAGAGGGGGGGGGTTACCCACATATGCGGTCCTCTCCAAGGTTTCTCATAGTCATTCACATCGACGTCCCACTGGGGTGAGTTTTTCCTTGCCCTTATGTGGGCTTTGTACCGAGGATGTCGTTGTGGCTTGTGCAGCCCTTTGAGACACTTGTGATTTAGGGCTATATAAATAAAGATTGATTGAGTGATTGATTGATTGATTGATTGAACCCTTGTGTATAAAAGTATAGAACAGCTTTTTAATACCTGCTCCGGTTTTGATTTTATGACCCTTCAAAGACCCGCTGCGCTGATGCTGCTGCGCTGCTGTTTTTTTAAGATGGCTGCTCAAAAGCAGGAAGCACCAACGTGCCCACACAATGCAGACAAGGTAGGTACACTAGACAAAAGTCTTGGGACACTTCAGACTAAAAGTAGACAAAAGTATTGGGACACTTAGGACTAGCACCTGCCAAATACGCGGGCCCGACCAATGCTGCTTGCAGCTTTAATTATGTTCACATCCACAGGAACCACATGGGTTAGTCTACTCTATACAGTTTTTACAACCTTACTAGTGTTCACTTCACATCTACTTATTGACATTATTTACACATTACTTTGGCATTTTTGCTTTGATGGCTCTGACATGAGCCTTCCTGAGCAGCTCGCATTTTCCTTTTTGTTTCTGCTTTAGTGGATTCCGTCTCGTATTTTATAGCCAATCTCTGTCTCTTTGACTCCCTCTCCACTTCTAACTGCTCCAAATGGAAAAAGCATAATGAGTACAAACCAGCTCTATAGTGAAGTGAAGTGAAGTGAAGTGAATTATATTTATATAGCGCTGTTTCTCTAGTGACTCAAAGCGCTTTACATAGTGAAACCCAATATCTAAGTTACATTTAAAGCAGTGTGGGTGGCACTGGGAGCAGGTGGGTAAAGTGTCTTGCCCAAGGACACAACGGCAGTAACTAGGATGGCGGATGCGGGGATCGAACCTGCAACCCTCAAGTTGATGGCACGGCCGCTCTACCAACCGAGCTATACCGCCCCGAACCGAGCTATACTCTGGGCAGGGTCCTTGAGGGTGCATGGGAGTTTGCCCAACCAGTCTACATGTGTTTTGTGGACTTGGAGAAGGCATTCGACCGTGTCCCTCGGGAAGTCCTGTGGGGAGTGCTCAGAGAGTATGGGGTATCGGACTGTCTGAATGTGGCAGTCCGCTCCCTGTATGATCAGTGCCAGAGCTTGGTCCGCATTGCCGGTAGTAAGTCGGACACGTTTCCAGTGAGGGTTGGACTCCGCCAAGGCTGCCCTTTGTCACCGATTCTGTTCATAACTTTTATGGACAGAATTTCTAGGCGCAGTCAAGGCATTGAGGGGATCTGGTTTGGTGGCTGCAGGATTAGGTCTCTGCTTTTTGCAGATGATGTGGTCCTGATGGCTTCCTCTGGCCAGGATCTTCAGCTCTCACTGGATCGGTTTGCAGCTGAGTGTGAAGCGACTGGGATGAGAATCAGCACCTCCAAGTCCGAGTCTATGGTTCTCGCCCGGAAAAGGGTGGAGTGCCATCTCCGGGTTGGGGAGGAGATCTTGCCCCAAGTGGAGGAGTTCAAGTACCTCGGAGTGTTGTTCACGAGTGAGGGAAGAGTGGATCGTGAGATCGACAGGCGGATCGGTGCGGCGTCTTCAGTAATGCGGACGCTGTATCGATCCGTTGTGGTGAAGAAGGAGCTGAGCCGGAAGGCAAAGCTCTCAATTTACCGGTCGATCTACGCTCCCATCTTCACCTATGGTCATGAGCTTTGGGTTATGACCGAAAGGACAAGATCACGGGTACAAGCGGCCCAAATGAGTTTCCTCTGCCGGGTGGCGGGGCTCTCCCTTAGAGATAGGGTGAGAAGCTCTGCCATCCGGGGGGAAGTCAAAGTAAAGCCGCTGCTCCTCCACATCGAGAGGAGCCAGATGAGGTGGTTCGGGCATCTGGTCAGGATGCCACCCAAACGCCTCCCTAGGGAGGTGTTTAGGGCACGTCCGACCGGTAGGAGGCCGCGAGGAAGACCCAGGAAACGTTGGGAAGACTATGTCTCCCGACTGGCCTGGGAACGCCTCGGGGTCCCACAGGAAGAGCTGGACGAAGTGGCTGGGGAGAGGGAAGTCTGGGCTTCCCTGCTTAGGCTGCTGCCCCCGCGCCCCGACCTCGGATAAGCGGAAGAAGATGGATGGATGGATGAGTACAAACAAGGTGTATTCTATGAGCTAACTACCTTTATCTGAATAGCCATTTCTTCTCCGACTCTCTTGTCGTCATTTGGAATGTCTGTTGGGATTTCACTTCCTGGTTCCACGACCCGCCCTATCTTGCCTCTGATTGGCCTGTCCCTAATATTTTTGCCCTAATCTTAACCAATCATGGATGTTCTTATACGTAAACCAACCAATCGTATTCGTATAGTTTGTCCCCTGCCCGTGGAGTTGCTTCGCTACGTAGCTTCCATTTTTAACTTCATAATTTTTAATGGAAAACCCTAGTTTTTACAACTGGATGATCAAAAACCGTACTCGTTACGGGGAAAGCGTAGTTGTTGGCAGGTATGGCAAAGAGACGGATCAAGATTTTAACACACATTGTAGGTCGGGAAAAACGGAGAAAACGGAAAATATTTTTTTATATTTTTACAGTACAAGCATTTAAGTCCCATCTTAAAACTCATTTGTATACTCTAGCCTTTAAATAGACCCCCCTTTTAGACCAGTTGATCTGCCGTTTCTTTTCTGCTCTGCCCCCCTCTCCTTCGTTGGAGGGAGGGGCACAGCTCGCTGTCCAAAGTAGGGACCCAGGTCGGACCACTCGTTTGGGGACTTCTCTGCGCTGCTGACCTGTCTCCGCTCGGGATGGTCTCCTGCTGGCCCCACTATGGACTGGACTCCCACTATTATGTTAGATCCACTATGGACTGGACTCTCACAATATTATGTTAGATCCACTACGGACTGGACTCTCACACTATTATGTTAGATCCACTATGGACTGGACTCTCACTATTATGTTAGAACCACTATGGACTGGACTCTCACACTATTATGTTAGATCCACTATGGACTGGACTCTCACTATTATGTTAGATCCACTATGGACTGGACTCTCACACTATTATGTTAGATCCACTATGGACTGGACTCTCACTATTATGTTAGATCCACTATGGACTGGACTCTCACTGTTATGTTAGATCCACTATGGACTGGACTCTCACACTATTATGTTAGATCCACTATGGACTGGACTCTCACACTATTATGTTAGATCCACTATGGACTGGACTCTCACACTATTATGTTAGATCCACTATGGACTGGAATCTCACTATTATGTTAGATCCACTATGGACTGGACTCTCACACTATTATGTTAGATCCACTATGGACTGGACTCTCACTATTATGTTAGATCCACTATGGACTGGACTCTCACAATATTATGTTAGATCCACTATGGACTGGACTCTCACACTATTATGTTAGATCCACTATGGACTGGACTCTCACTATTATGTTATATCCACTATGGACTGGACTCTCACACTATTATGTTAGATCCACTATGGACTGGACTCTCACACTATTATGTTAGATCCACTATGGACTGGACTCTCACTATTATGTTAGATCCACTATGGACTGGACTCTCACACTATTATGTTAAATACACTATGGACTGGACTCTCACTATTATGTTAGATCCACTATGGACTGGATTCTCACACTATTATGTGATATCCACTACGGACTGGACTCTCACACTATTATGTTAGATCCACTATGGACTGGACTCTCACACTATTATGTTAGATCCACTATGGACTGGACTCTCACTATTATGTTAGATCCACTATGGACTGGATTCTCACACTATTATGTTATATCCACTATGGACTGGACTCTCACACTAATATGTTAGATCCACTATGGACTGGACTCTCACTATTATTTTAGATCCACTATGGACTAGACTCTCACTATTATGTTAGATCCACTATGGACTGGACTCTCACACTATTATGTTAGATCCACTATGGACTGGACTCTCACTATTATTTTAGATCCACTATGGACTAGACTCTCACTATTTTGTTAGATCCACTATGGACTGGACTCTCACACTATTATGTTAGATCCACTACGGACTGGATTCTCACACTATTATGTTAGATCCACTATGGACTGGACTCTCACACTATTATGTTAGATCCACTATGGACTGGACTCACACACTATTATGTTAGATCCACTATGGACTGGACTCACACTATTATGTTAGATCCACTATGGACTGGACTCTCACGATTATGTTAGATCCACTATGGACTGGACTCTCACGATTATGTTAGATCCACTATGGACTGGACTCTCACACTATTATGTTAGATCCACTATGGACTGGACTCTCACTACTATTATGTTGGATCCACTATGGACTGGACTCTCACTATTATGGTAGATCCACTATGGACTGGACTCTCACACTATTATGTTAGATCCACTATGGACTGGACTCACACACTATTATGTTAGATCCACTATGGACTGGACTCACACTATTATGTTAGATCCACTATGGACTGGACTCTCACGATTATGTTAGATCCACTATGGACTGGACTCTCACTATTATGTTAGATCCACTATGGACTGGACTCTCACACTATTATGTTAGATCCACTATGGACTGGACTCTCACACTATTATTTTAGATCCACTATGGACTGGACTCCCACTACTATGTTAGATCCACTATGGACTGGACTCACACACTATTATGTTAGATCCACTGTGGACTAAACTCTCACACTATTATGTTAGATCCACTATGGACTGGACTCTCACAAAATTATGCTAGATCCACTATGGACTGGACTCTCACTATTATGTTAGATCCACTATGGACTGGACTCTCACTATTATGTTAGATCCACTATGGACTGGACTCACCCACTATTATGTTAGATCCACTATGGACTGGACTCTCACACTATTATGTTAGATCCACTATGGACTGGACTCTCACTATTATGTTAGATCCACTATGGACTGGACTCTCACACTATTATGTTAGATCCACTATGGACTGGACTCTCACTATTATGTTAGATCCACTATGGACTGGACTCTCACACTATTATGTTAGATCCACTATGGACTGGACTCTCACACTATTATGTTAGATCCACTATGGACTGGACTCTCACACTATTATGTTAGATCCACTATGGACTGGACTCTCACACTATTATGTTAGATCCACTATGGACTGGACTCTCACACTATTATGTTAGATCCACTATGGACTGGACTCTCACACTTTTAACTAGATCCACTCGACATCTGTGGTCCCTTCCAAGGTTTCTCGTTGTTCTCTTTGGGTTGAGTTTTTTCTTGCCCTGATGCGGGATCTGAGCCGAGGATGTCGTTGTGGCTTGTGCAGCCCTTTGAGATACTTGTGATTTAGGGATATATAAATAAACTTTGATTGATTGATTGATCAGCATTTGAGCCCCCAACTAATATCAGGAATTAAAATCGTTCTGGCCAAAGATGCTCCTTTTGTGTTGTGGGTGATTCCCATTTTCTGATTTGGGGCTGGTAGTTGTCGTTCTACAACGACCGTTCTGCCACACAATACCTCAATGCTAACAAGGGGAAATAAGACCTTGATGACTGTTGTTGGCATTGACAGAAGGGTTACCTTTTTGCATCTCACTACAATAGGTTGAACCATCCTCGCCCAGGAACGCCCTACTTGTGTTGGAGTATAAATATTTAGGGTTTTTGCACCAGCTACTAGACTAGATCTGACCAATTTAAGTATTAGAACTGATGAAGACTACCTGGATGAGAGGCGAAACGTCTTCCAAGACAAACCAAACAGTCCAGTTGCAACCGAATGAGAGTACAATGATCTGGATGAAGACAACATCCATACACAGAACCGCCGGTGTTTGCTAGGTCTAAGTCCTGATGGTACAGTGAAGTACAGAAGGAGGGACATTGTGTCCTTGTGGATTTAGAATACCATGCGATAGAGGACCAAGACAGGAGCTGAGGAAATCTTTCGGTGACACAGAGGTGATTAGAGTTTTGTTAGCTTAGACAATGGATAGATTGTCGGATGAGGTCCGACAGGAAGCTCCATGGGCAGTGACGTTCGCAGATGATCCTCAGTGAGATGAGGAATCCGGTGGAAGAAAACCTGTAGCGGTGGAGGACTGAGCTGGAGCAATGAAGGTCCGTTGTAGCAGGACGGAAAGATGCCTGTCAATGAAAGGGTGAACCCGTGAGGATGTACAGTAGAAGCGCTTAAGTCCCATCTTAAAACTCATTTGTATACTCTATCCCTTAAATAGACCCTTTTTTAAAACAGTTGATCTGCCGTTTCTTTTCTGCTCTGCCCCACACAGATGACGCACTAGCTGTTCAAAGTCGGGACCCGGGGTGGACCACTCCTCCCACTATGGACTGGACTCTCACATTATGAACCGTATCCACTCGGCATCCTCTAAGGCAGGGGTGCTCATTACGTCGATCGCGAGCTACCGGTCGATCTCGGAGGGTGTGTCAGTCGATCACCAGCCAGGCATTAAAAAAATAGTCCTAAAAATGAGCGATCATAAATCTTCACTATGACGTCACTTTCGTCACTTGATTGACATTCACGGCACCCGAGGGTCTTCTGAGATGACGCCGGCTGCTGCCAGCTCATCAAAATTACCGACTGGAAGGCGAGAAACACTTTATTTCAACAGACTGGCGCCGTACCTGTCGTCAAAACTCCAAAGACCGACTGCACAGTTGCACAGTTGCGCTACCAAAATAAGAGTCTCAGAAAGCTAGCACACACAAGCTAGCAAGCTACGGAGTTTGCCAACAATGTATTTCTTGTAAAGTGTATACAAAGGAGTACGGAAGCTGGACAAATAAGATGCCAAAAAGCAACCACTTTCATGTGGTATTGGACAGAAAGGAGGACTTTTTTTCTCCTCCATTCGAAAATGCGGACATTATCAGCACCACTGTCTGATTCCAATCAATGCAAGTCATCAGAATCAGGTAATACACCAACTTATATTCTTGTCTTCATGAAAGAAAGGAATCTATATGTGTTAAACATGCTTGTATTATCTTTAAACACCTTTAACTTATTAAAAATATTAACTATGTGTGTTATGTGAAGTGCTTCGAGCGACTTGTTCTCCAGCACATCAAGGACCATATCCCTCCAGACTTCGACCCCCACCAGTTCGCATACCGGGCGAACAGGTCCACAGAGGACGCCATCGCTGTTGCTCTCCACTCTGCTCTGAACCACCTGGAGCAGCAGCAGAGCTACGTCCGGATGCTCTCTGTGGACTATAGCTCTGCCTTCAATACAATAATCCCGGACAGACTCTGCAATAAACTGGACACTCTTGGCCTCCCCCCTCTCACAAACGCCTGGATAAGGGACTTCCTAACGGACCGACCCCAGAATGTGAGACTTGGCCCGCACCTCTCATCCTCCCGCACGCTGAGCATCGGCTCCCCACAGGGCTGTGTGCTGAGCCCCCTCCTCTACTGCCTTTACACCCATGACTGCAGTCCGGCCCACAGTGACAACCTTACCGTCAAGTTCGCCGACGATACCACAGTGGTCGGGCTCATCTCCAGGGGTGACGAGGCTGCCTACAGAGAGGAGGTCCTGAAGCTGACGGCCTGGTCTTCGGAGAACAACCTCGCTCTCAACACCAGCAAGACCAGAGAGATCATCGTCGACTTCAGGAGGAGCAGCACCGACCCTGCCCCCCTCTACATCAACGGCGAGCGTGTAGAGAGGGTCCACACCTTCAGGTACCTTGGAGTCCACATCTCTAATGACTTCTCCTGGACAGTCAACACCACATCAATCATCAAGAAGGCTCAGCAGCGGCTACACTTCCTTAGAGTTCTCGGGAAGTACAACCTGAAGCCTGACCTGCTGCTGACCTTCTACCGCTCGTCCATCGAGAGCCTGCTGACCTACTGTATTACGGTATGGTACGGCAGCTGCACTGCAGCAGACAGGGAGAGGCTGCAAAGAGTGGTCAAGACGGCTCAGAAGATCATCGGCCGCCCTCTCCCCTCTCTGACGGACATCTACACCTCCCGCTGCCTCAACAGAGCCAGTGCCATCATCAAGGACAGCACCCACCCTGGCTCTGACCTGTTCCACCTGCTGCCCTCTGGGAAGCGCTACAGGTGCATTAAAACCAAAACAAACAGGCTAAAGAACAGCTTCTTCCCCAGGGCCATAACCATCCTGAACGGACTGCCCCATTGTCCCTCATAACTGCCTTCTCTTCGGTGCAATAACCCATTCCACCAACCACCCTGTTTTTGTTTTGTTTTTTCATGTATATATTCATTTCACACCATATTCATTGCACTTCTACATTTTTTATATTTTTATATATTTGCACATTGTTTTTCTAGCATGCACACATCGCACTGTATGGAATGGCCTCAATCTCGTTACCTTGCGTAATGACAATAAAGCTGATTCTGATTCTGATTCTTCTGATTCTAAACATGCTTGTACTATCTTTAAACACCTTTAAGTTGTTAACAATATTAACTATATGTATTAAACATTCTTGTATTATCATTAAACACCTTTAATTTTTTAACAATATTAACTATGTGTTAAACATGCTTGTATTATCATTAAACACCTTTAATTTTTTAACAATATTAACTATATGTGTTAAACATGCTTGCATTATTATTAAACACCTTTAACTTATTAACAATATTAACTATATGTGTTAAACATGCTTGCATTATCATTAAACACCTTTAACTTGTTAACAATATTAACTATATGTGTTAAACATGCTTGTACTATCTTTAAACACCTTTAAGTTGTTAACAATATTAACTATACGTATTAAACATTCTTGTATTATCATTAAACACCTTTAATTTTTTAACAATATTAACTATATGTGTTAAACATGCTTGCATTATTATTAAACACCTTTAACTTATTAACAATATTAACTATATGTGTTAAACATGCTTGTATTATCTTTAAACACCTTTAACTTGTTAACAATATTAACTATATGTATTAAACATTCTTGTATTATCATTAAACACCTTTAATTTTTTAACAATATTAACTATGTGTTAAACATGCTTGTATTATCATTAAACACCTTTAACTTGTTAACAAAAACATATATTTCATAAATAAGTAAATATAAATGATATATATGAATGAGGTAGATCCCCACGACTTGATCAATTGAAAAGTAGCTCGCCTGCAGAAAAAGTGTGAGCACCCCTGATCTAAGGTTTCTCATGAAGCCCATTGGGTTGAGTTTTTTTCTTGCCCTGATGTGAGATCTGAGCCCAGGACGTGGTTGTGGCTTGTGCAGCCCTTTGAGACATTCGTGAATAAGGACTATACGAGTCAACTTTGATTGATTGATTAATACAGTAAAGTACAGTAGACGATGATTAAGTTAAGACAAAGACCGAGAGTAGCATCGCGCCCTGCAACCTGGTTTCAGTCAAACCCCAATAAATGTGTCAGGAACAATACAGTTTTTAAGAACTTTCTTTCAAGTTGTGCTAGTGCCAGCATGGAGGAGTTAAAAGTCAACCATTATTTCATCTCATTTACAAATGGAAGTCTGATGCTGAATAGCAGGTGAGAAATGAGGGCTCATTAACAAAAGTTCTAATCAACTTCAGGCTTTTCATGAATGTTTGAGTTTTTCTTTCCCCCCCATGGTTCTGTCAAGCGTTTGAAGAAACATTTCATCCAGAAGCAGACTCTCCAGCCGGAGACAAATGCTCTGCGTGTATAAACGCCGCCATAACACTCAAGCAAATGGGCCTCCTCATATGCTTTTTGCAATTTGCAATCATCTAATGAGAAAATGCCGAGCAGACTATAAAACCGGAGAAGTGACTGCTATAAAATAAAATAATTGCATCGCAATTACACTGTAATGTCGGTCGCCATGGTTACACGACGCCAATTAGCTGCGGAGAACGATGTGTTTGGCGAGAGATGATGAGGTTTAAAACTTTTGTTAATTTTTTTTTTAGTAATGTTTATGTCGTAATTCTGTAGAATGGTATTTTATTTCAATAAGGACGACACAGTTCAACATAGTTCCCAAACAACGAATGCAACTGTAGTTTGCTAATTATGCTAATTCACAACTATTGTCCGTTAGCTGGGCTTAAAAAAAAAGAACACAGCAGAGAATCAATCAATATACGGAAATATGGCAGAGTGATATAAAATACCAACACTTGACCTTTGTTGTGAAGAGATTCACATCTAAAATGAATTGGTAAATATTCCTGGAATGGAAAAGGCAGATTGTCCAAATGTGGTTTTTCCCTGCATGTTGTGGATGTTAATAAAAAATAACATTCTTGCTTTGCGTTGGTAGACCTTAAAGCTGCTCTATGGACTTAGAAATAAATACAAGAACTCCATCATGTTGTGTTTGCGGAGGGGGTGACGGCAAACAGACACCAGGGGGCGGTATATACAATTATTTATTATATATATATAGTCAACATATATATATATAAATAATAATAAACAATATTACTAAACTAAGGAAATGGAGTGTGAACTAGAATACAAAAGGGAATGGTGTAAGACTATGTGTAGAATTTAACTGAAGTGAGTGTTACCAACGTGTTGAACGAGATACGCGGAAGTCCAGGGGGCAGGCAGATGATCCGGGGCGAGAGCGAGGCGTCAGAATCCAGGGGCGAGCAAGAGGTCGAGGAACGAAGGAAGCAGTCGGAGTCCAGAGGGAGATCCAGGGGAAATTGAGACGCAGGCGACGGAGGGTATGTACACCATGAGAAAGCTAAGTTCCCGCCTCGATCCTAGGGTCCACTGGTCTTTTAACCAGCTCGCCCTCATCAGTTTCAGGTGTGATGATTGCCGGTGATTGATTGCAGCTGGTGGCTGCTGCAGGGCGGGGACGTGCGCGGCGCGTCCCTGGATGTGCGCACCCGTGGGCGTGTCCCGAGGTGCGCACAGACGGATGAGCGGCGTTGGCAGGAGCCTGAGCCGTAACACATCAATAGCTAATATAAACTATATTGCCTAAAGTATTTGGCCACCCATCCAAATGATCAGAATTATGGTGTGGGGTTGATTTTCACGAGCTGGGTTCCAGTGAAAGGAACTCTGAATGCTCCAGGATACCAAAACCTTTTGGACAATTCCATGCTCCCAACCTTGTGGCGAGGTTTGTGACCGTGGTCCCTAGTCTTGATGGAGACCAAACAGCCGGCGAGGTTTGTGACCGTGGTCCCTACTCTTGATGGATACCAAACAGTCGGCGAGGTTTGTGACCGTGGTCCCTAGTCTTGATGGAGACCAAACAGTCGGCGAGGTTTGTGACCGTGGTCCCTAGTCTTGATGGATACCAAACAGTCGGCGAGGTTTGTGACCGTGGTCCCTACAAATTGAAATGTGCATTGTTGACTGAGATCAAACCATTTGTACATCAAACAAAACATCTTCTATCAGTCCAGTCCAGTCCAGTCCAGTCCGGCTTCTTTCTGTGCTGCTGATGATATTTGAAGAGCTTCCCTCGCTCTCACACTGAAGTCTCGCAGCATCTCCGAGCCGCGCCAACAAAATGGTTGATGTGCTTCTATTAAAACCATGGCCAGGGGCGCATGGTTTCCTTATTAGGAAGACAAAAGCCAAACACGGTCCCTGTCTTTTGATAAGCCTTGTAAACGCGCTCACATTTTAATTGCTCCTGATGATTGTCGGCATGTTCAGTAGTTATTCATCGCGAAAGGGGGGGGGCTCGGATGGCGCGCCTGGAGCAGTGATGTGTCGCTGCAAGAACAGATGCTCTGCACAATCCCAAAATTGTGGGAGCACTGTGGACCAAATACTAGAAGCAGTTTAGGTTTTCAGTCATGTGATTTTTACGTCTATAGTCGGAAATCCGACTTTTTTTAATCTCTGTATCAATCAATCAATCAATATAGCCCTAAATCACGAGTGTCTCAAAGGGCTGCACAAGCCACAACGACATCCTCGGCTAAGATCCCACGTCAGGGCAAGGAAAAACTCAACCCAATGGGACAATGAGAAACCTTGGAGGGGACGCAGATGTGGGGTCCAGTCCATAGTGGATCTAACATACTAGTGTGAGAGTTCAGTCCATAGTGGATCTAACATAATAGTGTGAGAGTCCAGTCCATAGTGGATCTAACATAATAGTGTAAGAGTCCAGTTCATTGTGGATCTAACATAATAGTGAGAGTCCAGTCCATAGTGGATCTAACATAATAGTGAGAGTCCAGTCCATAGTGGATCTAACATAATAGTGAGAGTCCAGTCCATAGTGGATCTAACATAATAGTGAGAGTCCAGTCCATAGTGGATCTAACATAATAGTGAGAGTCCAGTCCATAGTGGATCTAACATAATAGTGAGAGTCCAGTCCATAGTGGATCTAACATAATAGTGTGAGAGTTCAGTCCATAGTGGATCTAACATAATAGTGTGAGAGTCCAGTCCATAGTGGATCTAACATAATAGTGTAAGAGTCCAGTTCATTGTGGATCTAACATAATAGTGAGAGTCCAGTCCATAGTGGATCTAACATAATAGTGAGAGTCCAGTCCATAGTGGATCTAACATAATAGTGAGAGAGTCCAGTCCATAGTGGGTCTAACATAATAGTGTGAGAATCCAGTCCATAGTGGATCTAACATAATAGTGTGAGAGTCCAGTCCATAGTGGATCTAACATAATAGTGAGAGTCCAGTCCATAGTGGATCTAACATAATAGTGTGAGAGTCCAGTTCATTGTGGATCTAACATAATAGTGTGAGAGTCCAGTCCATAGTGGATCTAACATAATAGTGAGAGTCCAGTCCATAGTGGATCTAACATAATAGTGTGAGAGTCCAGTCCATAGTGGATCTAACATAATAGTAAGAGTCCAGTCCATAGTGGATCTAACATAATAGTGTGAGAGTCCAGTCCATAGTGGATCTAACATAATAGTGTGAGAGTCCAGTCCATAGTGGATCTAACATAATAGTGTGAGAGTCCAGTCCATAGTGGATCTAACATACTAGTGTGAGAGTCCAGTCCATAGTGGATCTAACATAATAGTGTGAGAGTCCAGTCCATAGTGGATCTAACATAATAGTGAGAGTCCAGTCCATAGTGGATCTAACATAATAGTGAGAGTCCAGTCCATAGTGTATCTAACATAATAGTGTGAGAGTCCAGTCCATAGTGGATCTAACATAATAGTGTAAGAGTCCAGTTCATTGTGGATCTAACATAATAGTGAGAGTCCAGTCCATAGTGGATCTAACATAATAGTGAGAGTCCAGTCCATAGTGGATCTAACATAATAGTGAGAGAGTCCAGTCCATAGTGGGTCTAACATAATAGTGTGAGAATCCAGTCCATAGTGGATCTAACATAATAGTGTGAGAGTCCAGTCCATAGTGGATCTAACATAATAGTGAGAGTCCAGTCCATAGTGGATCTAACATAATAGTGTGAGAGTCCAGTTCATTGTGGATCTAACATAATAGTGTGAGAGTCCAGTCCATAGTGGATCTAACATAATAGTGAGAGTCCAGTCCATAGTGGATCTAACATAATAGTGTGAGAGTCCAGTCCATAGTGGATCTAACATAATAGTAAGAGTCCAGTCCATAGTGGATCTAACATAATAGTG
This sequence comes from Nerophis lumbriciformis, assembly GCF_033978685.3. Taxonomy (NCBI): domain Eukaryota; kingdom Metazoa; phylum Chordata; class Actinopteri; order Syngnathiformes; family Syngnathidae; genus Nerophis; species Nerophis lumbriciformis. Next base: position 31,193,060 of record NC_084577.2, on the reverse strand, counting down.
TGAGAGTCCAGTCCATAGTGGATCTAACATAATAGTGTGAGAGTCCAGTCCATAGTGGATCTAACATAATAGTGTGAGAGTCCAGTCCATAGTGGATCTAACATACTAGTGTGAGAGTCCAGTCCATAGTGGATCTAACATAATAGTGTGAGAGTCCAGTCCATAGTGGATCTAACATAATAGTGAGAGTCCAGTCCATAGTGGATCTAACATAATAGTGAGAGTCCAGTCCATAGTGTATCTAACATAATAGTGTGAGAGTCCAGTCCATAGTGGATCTAACATAATAGTGTGAGAGTCCAGTCCATAGTGGATCTAACATAATAGTGAGAGTCCAGTCCATAGTGGATCTAACATAATAGTGAGAGTCCAGTCCATAGTGGATCTAACATAATAGTGAGAGTCCAGTCCATAGTGGATCTAACATAATAGTGTGAGAGTCCAGTCCATAGTGGATCTAACATAATAGTGAGAGTCCAGTCCATAGTGTATCTAACATAATAGTGTGAGAGTCCAGTCCATAGTGGATCTAACATAATAGTGTGAGAGTCCAGTCCATAGTGGATCTAACATAATAGTGAGAGTCCAGTCCATAGTGGATCTAACATAATAGTGAGAGTCCAGTCCATAGTGGATCTAACATAATAGTGAGAGTCCAGTCCATAGTGGATCTAACATAATAGTGTGAGAGTCCAGTCCATAGTGGATCTAACATAATAGTGTGAGAGTCCTGTCCATAGTGGATCTAACATAATAGTGTGAGAGTCCAGTCCATAATGGGGCCAGCAGGACATCATCTTGAGTGGAGACAAGTCATCATCACATCATCAGCACAGAGACGTCACCAACTGATGCACAGAGGAGTGGTCCACCCTGGGTCCCGACTTTGAACAGCTAGAGCCTCAACTGTGGTCACCTAATAACCTCTCCACGCAGAAGAGGGGGGCAGGGCACAACAGAGAGACGGCAGATCAACTGTTCTAAAAGGGGGGGTCTATTTAAAGGCTAGAGTATACAAATGAGTTTTAAGATGGGACTTAAATGCTGCCACTCAGGTAGCATCTCTAACTGTTACTGCTAGAACATTCCATAGTACTGGAGCCCCAATAGAAAAACGCTCTATAGCCCGCAGACTTTTTTTGGGGATCTGGGAATCACTAATAAGCCGGAGTTCTTAGAACGCAGGTTTCTTACAATCAGCAAGATAGGATGGAGCTAGACCCTTTAGTATTTTATACCTAAGTAGTAAAACATTGCATCTTAAGTGCTCAGGAAGCCAGTGCAGGTGAGCCAATGCAAGTATAAGTATATATCTTGTCAAAAGCATTTTGTGTGAGACTTTACAAATGGTTGACTGATACCAGGACTGGAGGTTTTATGTCTCCCAGCTGGCCTGGGGACACCAGTGGAACTGGAAAAGGTGCCCAGAGACCGGTAGTTCTGTGTTTCCCTCCTGAGACTGCATCTCTTGAGACCTAGACTCGGATAAACAGAAGGAAATGGATGGGTGGAGGGACCAAGTGGAAGGATGCCAAAAGTACTCAGGAGATCCTGGCTAAGGTGACCTTGCTCGTGACTGAGTGGACATTAAGTAGAAGCAAGTTGATGGCCAGGTTGTCATCTTTAACAGAAGTGGTGGTTGATCTGAAGCCTTGTGATCAACACATGATGACCAGGTTTGGCCAGAAGGGTTTGTTTGCCTCGGAGTTGTCCTGGTGGAAGTTCATACCAGATGTACCTCCAGCAGGGAAGGTGTGAGAAGAACCAGAGCAGTTGGAATGTCAACTGATCACCCGCATGTCCCCATCCATCCATCCATCCATCTTCTTCCACTTATCCGAGGTCGGGTCGCGGGGGCAGCAGCCTAAGCAGGGAAGCCCAGACTTCCCTCTCCCCAGCCACTTCGTCCAGCTCCTCCCGGGGGATCCCGAGGCGTTCCCAGGCCAGCCGGGAGACATAGTCTTCCCAACGTGTCCTGGGTCTTCCTCGTGGCCTCCTACCGGTCGGACATGCCCTAAACACCTCCTTAGGGAGGCGCTTGGGTGGCATCCTGACCAGATGCCCGAACCACCTCATCTGGCTCCTCTCCATGTGGAGGAGCAGCGGCTTTACTTTGAGCTCCCCCCGGATGGCAGAGCTTCTCACCCTATCTCTAAGGGAGAGCCCCGCCACCCGGCGGAGGAAACTCATTTCGGCCGCTTGTACCCGTGATCTTGTCCTTTCGGTCATGACCCAAAGCTCATGACCATAGGTGAGGATGGGAACGTAGATCGACCGGTAAATCGAGAGCTTTGCCTTCCGGCTCAGCTCCTTCTTCACCACAACGGATCGATACAGCGTCCGCATTACTGAAGACGCCGCACCGATCCGCCTGTCGATCTCACGATCCACTCTTCCCTCACTCGTGAACAAGACTCCGAGGTACTTGAACTCCTCCACTTGGGGCAAGATCTCCTCCCCAACCCGGAGATGGCACTCCACCCTTTTCCGGGCGAGAACCATGGACTCGGACTTGGAGTTGCTGATTCTCATCCCAGTCGCTTCACACTCGGCTGCGAACCGATCCAGTGAGAGCTGAAGATCCTGGCCAGATGAAGCCATCAGGACCAAATCATCTGCAAATAGCAGTGACCTAATCCTGCAGCCACCAAACCGGATCCCCTCAACGCCTTGACTGCGCCTAGAAATTCTGTCCATAAAAGTTATGAACAGAATGGGTGACAAAGGGCAGCCTTGGCGGAGTCCAACCCTCACCGGAAACGTGTCCGACTTACTGCCGGCAATGCGAACCAAGCTCTGACACTGATCATACAGGGAGCGGACCGCCACAATCAGACAGTCCGAAACCCCATACTCTCTGAGCACTCCCCACAGGACTTCCCGAGGGACACGGTCGAATGCCTTCTCCAAGTCCACAAAGCACATGTAGACTGGTTGGGCAAACTCCCATGCACCCTCAAGGACCCTGCCGAGAGTATAGAGCTGGTCCACAGTTCCACGACCAGGACGAAAACCACACTGTTCCTCCTGAATCCGAGGTTCGACTATCCGGCGTAGCCTCCTCTCCAGTACACCTGAATAGACCTTACCGGGAAGGCTGAGGAGTGTGATCCCACGATAGTTAGAACACACCCTCCGGTTCCCCTTTTTAAAGAGAGGAACCACCACCCCGGTCTGCCAATTCAGAGGTACTGCCCCCGATGTCCCCAAGGAGCAAAAAACTGTGATATTGGAATGGTCAAACCCAACTGAAAAATGTACTGTAGAATAGTTTAACGTCCAGAAAAAAGGATAAAGCACAGATTTTTGGTGAGGCTTGAGTATTCCCACACTTGGGTCAATAGCAGCACTGTTGATGGTATTCCAATGCAAACCCGCTCAGAAACAACAAATCAATCAGCCGGCAGCTGCGTAATAGATTCTAAGTAGTGCCGTGGAGTCAGTCCAAAGCAAACAACAACACAAGTCATTGACGGCCTGTTGGTCAGAGCGACACAAGGACACCGGGTCTATGGACGATACGTCAAGACGGGGCGGCGCCAGCTGCCACTCACCGTCGGGAAAACCAGCATCCAGGAATTGAAACCACGGCCGTTTTTAAAGCTTGTCGGCTGAAATGTGAACATTTCTACCGACACACATGATATAATTGTTCTTTTTTTGCACTTTCTAAGGAGTTGTGACGTCACGTCACTTTGTACTAGAGGTGAGTAGCAAATCTGGTACTTTTATAGGCACCTTGGATGTGCCATAAACAAGTTACAATTAGCATTAACGATTTTACATACAACTTTATGTCAAGATCAATGTTACAATTAAACAGCTGGTGTGTAATACGCACAATATATACAGTATAAACACTTTGTAGGGCACAACATAACATAAATCGACTTCCCGGGTAGACAACATACCAGACAGTATACAGCCTGTACAGTACTGCCATCTAATGTCTTGGAAGTGCAACTGCATTGAAATCAAATGTAATAAAAAAAACAACTCGACAGCACAATTATCATAATCGGTTAATTTTTTTAAGTTACATTCAAAAAATAACATTTTATTATCAAACAATTAACATTTATTAAAATACACTGAAGTACCAAAAATCTGTACCGTTGAGTTTCATACATTCATATGTATACATACATTCATAAATATATATTCTAGTGTGACACTACTGCCCCCATGTGGACACATACATGTCTGCACTCTAGTGTGACACTACTGCCCCCATGTGGACACATACATGTTTGCACTCTAGTGTGACACTACTGCCCCCATGTGGACACATACATGTTTGCACTCTAGTGTGACACTACTGCCCCCATGTGGACACATACATGTTTGCACTCTAGTGTGACACTACTGCCCCCATGTGGACACATACATGTCTGCACTCTAGTGTGACACTACTGCCCCCATGTGGACACATACATGTTTGCACTCTAGTGTGACACTACTGCCCCCATGTGGACACATACATGTTTGCACTCTAGTGTGACACTACTGCCCCCATGTGGACACATACATGTCTGCACTCTAGTGTGACACTACTGCCCCCATGTGGACACATACATGTTTGCACTCTAGTGTGACACTACTGCCCCCATGTGGACACATACATGTTTGCACTCTAGTGTGACACTACTGCCCCCATGTGGACACATACATGTCTGCACTCTAGTGTGACACTACTGCCCCCATGTGGACACATACATGTCTGCACTCTAGTGTGACACTACTGCCCCCATGTGGACACATACATGTTTGCACTCTAGTGTGACACTACTGCCCCCATGTGGACACATACATGTTTGCACTCTAGTGTGACACTACTGCCACCATGTGGACACATACATGTTTGCACTCTAGTGTGACACTACTGCCCCCATGTGGACACATACATGTTTGCACTCTAGTGTGACACTACTGCCCCCATGTGGACAAATACATGTCTGCACTCTAGTGTGACACTACTGCCCCCATGTGGACACATACATGTTTGCACTCTAGTGTGACACTACTGCCCCCATGTGGACACATACATGTTTGCACTCTAGTGTGACACTACTGCCCCCATGTGGACACATACATGTTTGCACTCTAGTGTGACACTACTGCCCCCATGTGGACACATACATGTCTGCACTCTAGTGTGACACTACTGCCCCCATGTGGACACAAACATGTCTGCACTCTAGTGTGACACTACTGCCCCCATGTGGACACATACATGTCTGCACTCTTGTGTGACACTACTGCCCCCATGTGGACACATACATGTCTGCACTCTTGTGTGACACTACTGCCCCCATGTGGACACATACATGTTTGCACTCTAGTGTGACACTACTGCCCCCATGTGGACACATACATGTTTGCACTCTAGTGTGACACTACTGCCCCCATGTGGACACAAACATGTCTGCACTCTAGTGTGACACTACTGCCCCCATGTGGACACATACATGTCTGCACTCTTGTGTGACACTACTGCCCCCATGTGGACACATACATGTCTGCACTCTAGTGTGACACTACTGCCCCCATGTGGACACATACATGTTTGCATTCTAGTGTGACACTACTGCCCCCATGTGGACACATACATGTTTGCACTCTAGTGTGACACTACTGCCCCCATGTGGACACATACATGTCTGCACTCTAGTGTGACACTACTGCCCCCATGTGGACACATACATGTCTGCACTCTAGTGTGACACTACTGCCCCCATGTGGACACATACATGTTTGCACTCTAGTGTGACACTACTGCCCCCATGTGGACACATACATGTTTGCACTCTAGTGTGACACTACTGCCACCATGTGGACACATACATGTTTGCACTCTAGTGTGACACTACTGCCCCCATGTGGACACATACATGTTTGCACTCTAGTGTGACACTACTGCCCCCATGTGGACAAATACATGTCTGCACTCTAGTGTGACACTACTGCCCCCATGTGGACACATACATGTTTGCACTCTAGTGTGACACTACTGCCCCCATGTGGACACATACATGTTTGCACTCTAGTGTGACACTACTGCCCCCATGTGGACACATACATGTTTGCACTCTAGTGTGACACTACTGCCCCCATGTGGACACATACATGTCTGCACTCTAGTGTGACACTACTGCCCCCATGTGGACACAAACATGTCTGCACTCTAGTGTGACACTACTGCCCCCATGTGGACACATACATGTCTGCACTCTTGTGTGACACTACTGCCCCCATGTGGACACATACATGTCTGCACTCTTGTGTGACACTACTGCCCCCATGTGGACACATACATGTTTGCACTCTAGTGTGACACTACTGCCCCCATGTGGACACAAACATGTCTGCACTCTAGTGTGACACTACTGCCCCCATGTGGACACATACATGTCTGCACTCTTGTGTGACACTACTGCCCCCATGTGGACACATACATGTCTGCACTCTAGTGTGACACTACTGCCCCCATGTGGACACATACATGTTTGCATTCTAGTGTGACACTACTGCCCCCATGTGGACACATACATGTTTGCACTCTAGTGTGACACTACTGCCCCCATGTGGACACATACATGTTTGCACTCTAGTGTGACACTACTGCCCCCATGTGGACACATACACGTTTGCACTCTAGTGTGACACTACTGCCCCCATGTGGACACATACATGTTTGCACTCTAGTGTGACACTACTGCCCCCATGTGGACACATACATGTTTGCACTCTAGTGTGACACTACTGCCCCCATGTGGACACATACATGTTTGCACTCTAGTGTGACACTACTGCCCCCATGTGGACACATACATGTTTGCACTCTAGTGTGACACTACTGCCCCCATGTGGACACATACATGTTTGCACTCTAGTGTGACACTACTGCCCCCATGTGGACACATACATGTTTGCACTCTAGTGTGACACTACTGCCCCCATGTGGACACATACATGTTTGCACTCTAGTGTGACACTACTGCCCCCATGTGGACACATACATGTTTGCACTCTAGTGTGACACTACTGCCCCCATGTGGACACATACATGTTTGCACTCTAGTGTGACACTACTGCCCCCATGTGGACACATACATGTCTGCACTCTAGTGTGACACTACTGCCCCCATGTGGACACATACATGTTTGCACTCTAGTGTGACACTACTGCCCCCATGTGGACACATACATGTTTGCACTCTAGTGTGACACTACTGCCCCCATGTGGACACATACATGTTTGCACTCTAGTGTGACACTACTGCCCCCATGTGGACACATACATGTTTGCACTCTAGTGTGACACTACTGCCCCCATGTGGACACATACATGTTTGCACTCTAGTGTGACACTACTGCCCCCATGTGGACACATACATGTTTGCACTCTAGTGTGACACTACTGCCCCCATGTGGACACATACATGTTTGCACTCTAGTGTGACACTACTGCCCCCATGTGGACACATACATGTTTGCACTCTAGTGTGACACTACTGCCCCCATGTGGACACATACATGTTTGCACTCTAGTGTGACACTACTGCCCCCATGTGGACACATACACGTTTGCACTCTAGTGTGACACTACTGCCCCCATGTGGACACATACACGTTTGCACTCTAGTGTGACACTACTGCCCCCATGTGGACACATACATGTTTGCACTCTAGTGTGACACTACTGCCCCCATGTGGACACATACATGTTTGCACTCTAGTGTGACACTACTGCCCCCATGTGGACACATACATGTTTGCACTCTAGTGTGACACTACTGCCCCCATGTGGACACATACATGTTTGCACTCTAGTGTGACACTACTGCCCCCATGTGGACACATACATGTTTGCACTCTAGTGTGACACTACTGCCCCCATGTGGACACATACATGTTTGCACTCTAGTGTGACACTACTGCCCCCATGTGGACACATACATGTTTGCACTCTAGTGTGACACTACTGCCCCCATGTGGACACATACATGTTTGCACTCTAGTGTGACACTACTGCCCCCATGTGGACACAAACATGTCTGCACTCTAGTGTGACACTACTGCCCCCATGTGGACACATACATGTCTGCACTCTTGTGTGACACTACTGCCCCCATGTGGACACATACACGTTTGCACTCTAGTGTGACACTACTGCCCCCATGTGGACACATACATGTTTGCACTCTAGTGTGACACTACTGCCCCCATGTGGACACATACATGTTTGCACTCTAGTGTGACACTACTGCCCCCATGTGGACACATACATGTTTGCACTCTAGTGTGACACTACTGCCCCCATGTGGACACATACATGTTTGCACTCTAGTGTGACACTACTGCCCCCATGTGGACACATACATGTTTGCACTCTAGTGTGACACTACTGCCCCCATGTGGACACATACATGTCTGCACTCTAGTGTGACACTACTGCCCCCATGTGGACACATACATGTCTGCACTCTTGTGTGACACTACTGCCCCCATGTGGACACATACATGTCTGCACTCTAGTGTGACACTACTGCCCCCATGTGGACACATACATGTTTGCATTCTAGTGTGACACTACTGCCCCCATGTGGACACATACATGTTTGCACTCTAGTGTGACACTACTGCCCCCATGTGGACACATACATGTTTGCACTCTAGTGTGACACTACTGCCCCCATGTGGACACATACATGTTTGCACTCTAGTGTGACACTACTGCCCCCATGTGGACACATACACGTTTGCATTCTAGTGTGACACTACTGCCCCCATGTGGACACATACATGTTTGCACTCTAGTGTGACACTACTGCCCCCATGTGGACACATACACGTTTGCATTCTAGTGTGACACTACTGCCCCCATGTGGACACATACATGTCTGCACTCTAGTGTGACACTACTGCCCCCATGTGGACACATACACGTTTGCACTCTAGTGTGACACTACTGCCACCATGTGGACACATACATGTTTGCACTCTAGTGTGACACTACTGCCCCCATGTGGACACATACATGTTTGCACTCTAGTGTGACACTACTGCCCCCATGTGGACACATACATGTTTGCACTCTAGTGTGACACTACTGCCCCCATGTGGACACATACATGTTTGCACTCTAGTGTGACACTACTGCCCCCATGTGGACACATACACGTTTGCACTCTAGTGTGACACTACTGCCCCCATGTGGACACATACATGTTTGCACTCTAGTGTGACACTACTGCCCCCATGTGGACACATACATGTTTGCACTCTAGTGTGACACTACTGCCCCCATGTGGACACATACATGTTTGCACTCTAGTGTGACACTACTGCCCCCATGTGGACACATACATGTTTGCACTCTAGTGTGACACTACTGCCCCCATGTGGACACATACATGTTTGCACTCTAGTGTGACACTACTGCCCCCATGTGGACACATACATGTTTGCACTCTAGTGTGACACTACTGCTCCCATATGGACACATACATGTTTGCACTCTAGTGTGACACTACTGCCCCCATGTGGACACATACATGTCTGCATTCTAGTGTGACACTACTGCCCCCATGTGGACACATACATGTTTGCACTCTAGTGTGACACTACTGCTCCCATGTGGACACATACATGTTTGCATTCTAGTGTGACACTACTGCCCCCATGTGGACACATACATGTTTGCACTCTAGTGTGACACTACTGCCCCCATGTGGACACATACATGTTTGCACTTTAGTTTGACACTATTGCCCCCATGTGGACACATACATGTTTGTATTCTAGTGTGACACTACTGCCCCCATGTGGACACATACATGTTTGCACTCTAGTGTGACACTACTGCCCCCATGTGGACACATACATGTCTGCACTCTAGTGTGACACTACTGCCCCCATGTGGACACATACATGTTTGCACTCTAGTGTGACACTACTGCTCCCATGTGGACACATACATGTCTGCATTCTAGTGTGACACTACTGCCCCCATGTGGACACATACATGTTTGCACTCTAGTGTGACACTACTGCTCCCATGTGGACACATACATGTTTGCATTCTAGTGTGACACTACTGCCCCCATGTGGACACATACATGTTTGCACTCTAGTGTGACACTACTGCCCCCATGTGGACACATACATGTTTGCACTTTAGTTTGACACTATTGCCCCCATGTGGACACATACATGTTTGTATTCTAGTGTGACACTACTGCCCCCATGTGGACACATACATGTTTGCACTCTAGTGTGACACTACTGCCCCCATGTGGACACATACATGTTTGTATTCTAGTGTGACACTACTGCCCCCATGTGGACACATACATGTTTGCACTCTAGTGTGACACTACTGCCCCCATGTGGACACATACATGTCTGCACTCTAGTGTGACACTACTGCCCCCATGTGGACACATACATGTTTGCACTCTAGTGTGACACTACAGCCCCCATGTGGACACATACACGTTTGCACTCTAGTGTGACACTACTGCCCCCATGTGGACACATACATGTTTGCACTCTAGTGTGACACTACTGCCCCCATGTGGACACATACATGTTTGCACTCTAGTGTGACACTACTGCCCCCATGTGGACACATACATGTTTGCACTTTAGTTTGACACTATTGCCCCCATGTGGACACATACATGTTTGCACTCTAGTGTGACACTACTGCCCCCATGTGGACACATACATGTTTGCACTCTAGTGTGACGCTACTGCCCCCATGTGGACACATACATGTCTGCACTCTAGTGTGACACTACTGCCCCCATGTGGACACATACATGTTTGCACTCTAGTGTGACACTACTGCCCCCATGTGGACACATACATGTTTGCACTCTAGTGTGACGCTACTGCCCCCATGTGGACACATACATGTCTGCACTCTAGTGTGACACTACTGCCCCCATGTGGACACATACATGTTTGCACTCTAGTGTGACACTACTGCCCCCATGTGGACACATACATGTTTGCACTCTAGTGTGACACTACTGCCCCCATGTGGACACATACATGTTTGCACTCTAGTGTGAGACTACTGCCCCCATGCGGACACATACATGTCTGCACTCTAGTGTGACACTACTGCCCCCATGTGGACACATACATGTTTGCACTCTAGTGTGACACTACTGCCCCCATGTGGACACATACATGTTTGCACTCTAGTGTGACACTACTGCTCCCATATGGACACATACATGTTTGCACTCTAGTGTGACACTACTGCCCCCATGTGGACACATACATGTCTGCATTCTAGTGTGACACTACTGCCCCCATGTGGACACATACATGTTTGCACTCTAGTGTGACACTACTGCTCCCATGTGGACACATACATGTTTGCATTCTAGTGTGACACTACTGCCCCCATGTGGACACATACATGTTTGCACTCTAGTGTGACACTACTGCCCCCATGTGGACACATACATGTTTGCACTTTAGTTTGACACTATTGCCCCCATGTGGACACATACATGTTTGCACTCTAGTGTGACACTACTGCCCCCATGTGGACACATACATGTCTGCACTCTAGTGTGACACTACTGCCCCCATGTGGACACATACATGTTTGCACTCTAGTGTGACACTACAGCCCCCATGTGGACACATACATGTTTGCACTCTAGTGTGACACTACTGCCCCCATGTGGACACATACATGTTTGCACTTTAGTTTGACACTATTGCCCCCATGTGGACACATACATGTTTGCACTCTAGTGTGACACTACTGCCCCCATGTGGACACATACATGTCTGCACTCTAGTGTGACACTACTGCCCCCATGTGGACACATACATGTTTGCACTCTAGTGTGACACTACAGCCCCCATGTGGACACATACATGTTTGCACTCTAGTGTGACACTACTGCCCCCATGTGGACACATACATGTTTGCATTCTAGTGTGACACTACTGCCCCCATGTGGACACATACATGTCTGCACTCTAGTGTGACACTACTGCCCCCATGTGGACACATACATGTCTGCACTCTAGTGTGACACTACTGCCCCCATGTGGACACATACATGTTTGCACTCTAGTGTGACACTACAGCCCCCATGTGGACACATACATGTTTGCACTCTAGTGTGACACTACTGCCCCCATGTGGACACATACATGTTTGCACTTTAGTTTGACACTATTGCCCCCATGTGGACACATACATGTTTGCACTCTAGTGTGACACTACTGCCCCCATGTGGACACATACATGTCTGCACTCTAGTGTGACACTACTGCCCCCATGTGGACACATACATGTTTGCACTCTAGTGTGACACTACAGCCCCCATGTGGACACATACATGTTTGCACTCTAGTGTGACACTACTGCCCCCATGTGGACACATACATGTTTGCACTCTAGTGTGACACTACTGCTCCCATGTGGACACATACATGTTTGCATTCTAGTGTGACACTACTGCCCCCATGTGGACACATACATGTCTGCACTCTAGTGTGACACTACTGCCCCCATGTGGACACATACATGTTTGCACTCTAGTGTGACAATACTGCCCCCATGTGGACACATACATGTTTGCACTCTAGTGTGACACTACTGCCCCCATGTGGACACAAACATGTCTGCACTCTAGTGTGACACTACTGCCCCCATGTGGACACATACATGTTTGCACTCTAGTGTGACACTACTGCCCCCATGTGGACACATACATGTTTGCACTCTAGTGTGACACTACTGCCCCCATGTGGACACATACATGTCTGCACTCTAGTGTGACACTACTGCCCCCATGTGGACACATACATGTTTGCACTCTAGTGTGACACTACTGCCCCCATGTGGACACATACATGTCTGCACTCTAGTGTGACACTACTGCCCCCATGTGGACACATACATGTTTGCACTCTAGTGTGACACTACTGCCCCCATGTGGACACATACATGTCTGCACTCTAGTGTGACACTACTGCCCCCATGTGGACACATACATGTTTGCACTCTAGTGTGACACTACTGCCCCCATGTGGACACATACATGTCTGCACTCTAGTGTGACACTACTGCCCCCATGTGGAGGTTCTAGAGTTGGTACCTTCTTAGGTTCCTAGAGATCTGACTCCTGCAGTGAAACTTCTTTGTCATTTTAGCTCAATCTGTCGTCACTGTCCTCGACTTGTATTTGGGACGACTGACTGTTAAAATTCTACTTCTCTGTCAGCAGTTTTCAGTACTTGAGACATACTTCTTCAGTTTGTATTGACAAGGTTGCTTCAGGTGAACAGTAAATGTGGGCGTTAACTTGCACTCTTCTACATCAGGCCTGTCCAATTGTGGCGTCTTTAGATGATTATTTGTCGCCATCTAGTGGACAACATGAGTGAGTCAGGCCAGTGACTATGGAGTGCACATTCTATATAACCTTTTATATATACAGGTAAAAGCCAGTAAATTAGAATATTTTGAAAAACTTGATTTATTTCAGTAATTGCATTCAAAAGGTGTAACTTGTACATTATATTTATTCATTGCACACAGACTGATGCATTCAAATGTTTATTTCATTTAATTTTGATGATTTGAAGTGGCAACAAATGAAAATCCAAAATTCCGTGTGTCACAAAATTAGAATATTACTTAAGGCTAATACAAAAAAGGGATTTTTAGAAATGTTGGCCAACTGAAAAGTATGAAAATGAAAAATATGAGCATGTACAATACTCAATACTTGGTTGGAGCTCCTTTTGCCTCAATTACTGCGTTAATGCGGCGTGGCATGGAGTCCATGAGTTTCTGGCACTGCTCAGGTGTTATGAGAGCCCAGGTTGCTCTGATAGTGGCCTTCAACTCTTCTGCGTTTTTGGCTCTGGCATTCTGCATCTTCCTTTTCACAATACCCCACAGATTTTCTATGGGGCTAAGGTCAGGGGAGTTGGCGGGCCAATTTAGAACAGAAATACCATGGTCCGTAAACCAGGCACGGGTAGATTTTGCGCTGTGTGCAGGCGCCAAGTCCTGTTGGAACTTGAAATCTCCATCTCCATAGAGCAGGTCAGCAGCAGGAAGCATGAAGTGCTCTAAAACTTGCTGGTAGACGGCTGCGTTGACCCTGGATCTCAGGAAACAGAGTGGACCGACACCAGCAGATGACATGGCACCCCAAACCATCACCCAACCATGCAAATTTTGCATTTCCTTTGGAAATCGAGGTCCCAGAGTCTGGAGGAAGACAGGAGAGGCACAGGATCCACGTTGCCTGAAGTCTAGTGTAAAGTTTCCACCATCAGTGATGGTTTGGGGTGCCATGTCATCTGCTGGTGTCGGTCCACTCTGTTTCCTGAGATCCAGGGTCAACGCAGCCGTCTACCAGCAAGTTTTAGAGCACTTCATGCTTCCTGCTGCTGACCTGCTCTATGGAGATGGAGATTTCAAGTTCCAACAGGACTTGGCGCCTGCACACAGCGCAAAATCTACCCGTGCCTGCTTTACGGACCATGGTATTTCTGTTCTAAATTGGCCCGAAAACAAAGAAAACAAAGATGCTAAACTGACAGTTGACAGGTAGAAAACAAAGATGGTGTTCAAATGAGCGGACTGTTGAAAATAGGAATCGGGGGATTACTTTTCACAAGTAATATTTAACATTAACGTACTATTGGTTGTATTTTGTGAAAAGAATATTAGCACAGAGTTGAGAAGGAGCAAAGATCTTCAATAGTACTGAAATAGTAGCCGCTAGCAAACAAGAGTATGACCATAATAGAATTGCTTGTCAATTAAATTAATTAATTGCTAAGAATGCTTCTCTCGACCAATCACGGGGCTCAGTCAGGTTGTCCGTGATTGGCTCAGCACTTCTTCCTTGTTGGGGAAGTTCCTGGAAGAATTGCAGTGAAATAATAATAATAATAATAATAATAATAATAATAATAAAGTCTACACCAGAAATGTCAGTCTGCAGTACCAGTGTATTCCACTAGGAGGTAACAGACCAACTGTTGAAATGTATTGATTTAACGTCACTTTTTTAAATTATTTTGAATAAACATCAATGGTTTAGTTGGATTTGTTGTAAAGTTGTTATTTTTTACCTGAAATGCCCAACTTTGTACAAATGTAACAACTTTGTACAAATGTAACAACTTTGCAACAATGTGACAAGACCACCTGCTCAGTGGCCTCGTGGTTAGGTCAGTGTTTTTCAACCTAGCCAAGGCACATTTTCTGCATTGAAAAAATGCGGAGGCTCACCACCAGCAGAGATCATTAAAAAACGAAACTCAGTTGACAGTAAAACGTCGGTGTTGCAATTGTTGGATATGACTTTAAAGCATAACCAAGCATGCATCACTATAGCTCTTGTCTCAAAGTAGGTGTACTGTCACCACCTGTCACATCACACCCTGACTTATTTGGAGGTTTTTTTCTGTGTGTCGTGTTTTAGTTCTTGTCTTGCGCTCCTATTTTGGTGGCTTTTTCCTGTCTTGTTGATATTTTCCTGTAGCAGTTTCATGTCTTCCTTTCACCTCACCTGCTTTGTTTTGGCAATCAAAACTATTGAAGTTGTGCGGACGCTATCCATCTGTGTGGGGACATTGTTGATTGTCATGTCATGTTCGGATGTACTTTAAGTGTAAGTCTTTGCTGTCGTCCAGCATTCTGTTTTAGTTTACTTTGCAGCAAGTTCAGTTTTAGTTTAATTTTCCATAGCCTTCCCTAATCTTCAATGGCTTTTCTTAGCGACACTCGCCTTTTTGTCTATTTTTGGTTTAAGCATTAGATACCTTTTTACCTGCACCCTGCCTCCCGCTGTCGTCTGCATATTGTGATCACGCTAGAGATGCGCGGTTTGCGGGCACAACCGCGGAGTCCGCGGATTATCCGCGGATCGGGCGGATGAAATTTTAAAAAATTAGATTTTATCCGCGGGTCGGGTCGGGCGGTTGAAATAAAAAAAAAAAAGATTTTAAATAGATTCAGGTGGGTGGCAGTTAAACCAATTGGGAAATATATATACATAGTTAAATGTTGTTACCCACATACGAAAAACGAGCAGGCACCTGCAGCATATGCCACAACAGAAGAAAAAAATAAAAAGAGATGGACACTTTTACGGAGTGGAGAAGGGACGCCTCGCCGGGGTCCGGGACCGAGGCCCCTTCCCCCGAGAGGGCCCCACCGGGAGCCGTAGCTGAGGCGATCCGCGAGAAGGGCCCGACGCACGTCCAGGGTCACCACCGCGCCCACCGCACCGACACCCCGCCTCGTCCGCCTTCGCCGCGGCCGGCGTCACGCGCAGCAGGTAAGCAGCTTACCTGCCCGCCACCCCCGTGGCCGGGGGCTCGTAACAGGGGTCACTCCGCGCGCAGTGCGCTCACAAAAGGGATGGGGCTCACCCTGGTTGATATAGACAGCAGGACGGTGGCCATGGAAGTTGGAACCCGCTAAGGAGTGTGTAACAACCCACCTGCCGAATCAACTAGCCCTGAAAATGGATGGCGCTGGAGCGTCGGGCCCATACCCGGCCGTCGCCGGCAGCGAGACGCGCTTGGAGGTGCGCTCAGCTGCGTCGTGACAGCGTGGCACGCGAATGTCTGTGCTGCATTGGATCAGTCTCCTTTCTTTAACAGGCAAAAGCTTTATAACCTCACTAATGCCTTGCATCGTCTATATTAGATGTATAACAACGGGCGGGTGCGGTTCTGATCAAATGTTATATCGGGTGGATGGCGGATGGTTGACGACTTTCTGATGCGGTTGCGGATGAAATAATTGCCTATCCGTGCATCTCTAGATCACGCCAAACCATGTTCCCGACATCTACAAAGCAACAAAGCTACCTGCTGCCACCTACTGATATGGAAGAGTATTACACGGTTACTCTGCCGAGCTGTCGACAGCACCGACACTCAACAACAACACATCATTTGCAGACTCTAATTACTGCTTTGCAAAATATATTTGTAACAGTGACGTGCGGTGAGGTTGATGGCTGGTGAGGCACTGACTTCATCACAGTCAGATTTACAAACATATGAACCCTAAAGAGTATCTTATTCACCATTTGATTGGCAGCAGTTAACGGGTTATGTTTAAAAGCTCATACCAGCATTCTTCCCTGCTTGGCACTCAGCATCAAGGCTTGGAATTGGGGGTTAAATCACCAACAATTATTCCCGGGCGCGGCGCCGCTGCTGCCCACTGCTCCCCTCACATCCCAGGGGGTGATCAAGGGGATGGGTCAAATACAGAGGACACATTTCACCACACCTAGTGTGTGTGTGACAATCATTGCTACTTTAACTTAACTTTAACTTTACACATACAAACTGTAGCACACAAAAAAGCACAAAAAAAAACATTATTATGGTCTTACCTTTACTTATAAGTGCGGGAACAGTGGTGTTGGTGTTGGAGGAGTTGTGAATGAATGAAATATGAAATCCGTGCTGCAGTCTGCAGGTGTACCTAATGTTGTGTCCCTGCAGTCGTTCACGGCTCCTCCGGCGCGAGCATTGTTGTTTTTGCACTTTTTGGCTTCTTGTTAAGTGACATTTTTTGGGTGGATTCGGTCTTGCACGTGGAGGGTTTGGGTGTGGGCTTTGGTTTGGTGTGGCGCTCCCATCGGGGGGTGCAGTCTACGGCGGGGGGGTGCATTAACCGGCACCAGGAGGCGGGATTACGCGTGCCTCACACAGTGCGTCATCGCAGCAGTTTTATGATTGCTCAGCACATGAAATACTTTACACACATACAGTTGTCGACAAAATACACCGTACATTATATACCTCAGCTAACTAAACTATGGAAATGTATAATATAATTCATATAGCAATACGGTCTCACTGCACAGCAGGCCAGCAGTTAGCCGAGTCCACAATCCATGGTGAGGCACTGAGTGACGTGCCTCAACTGGCTGCTGTTCACCGCACCGTCTCTTCTCAGTATTTGAACGGCAAATGTGAAAATTCAGCGATTTTGAATAAAAATAATCTAAAACTGGTGAAGTTAAATGGAAAATAACTTTATAGTATAATTGTTATGTTATACTGAGGGGAGGTGACGACAAACAGACACCAGGGGGCAGTATATACAATTATTTATTATATATATAGTCAATATATATATATATATATATATATATATAAATAATAATAAACAATACTACTGACCTAAGGAAATGGAGTGTGAACTATATCCAAAAGGGAATGGGGTAAGACTATGTGTAGAATTTAACTGAAGTGAGTGTTACCAACGTGTTGAACGAGATACGCGGAAGTCCAGGGGGCAGGCAGATGATCCGGGGCGAGAGCGAGGCGTCAGAATCCAGGGACGAGCAAGAGGTCGAGGAACGAAGGAGGCAGTCAGAGTCCAGAGGGAGATCCAGGGAAAAGTGAGATGCACAGCTCACTTTCCAGGTGACGAAGGGTACTGCGGGGACACGGGAGAAGACAAGGGACAAATCAAGGCACGGAGAGGAAACACAAATAGAGAGCATGAAGCTTGTTGCTTACGGTACACCATGAGAAAACTAAGTTCCCGCGCCGATCCTAGGGTCCACTGGTCTTTTAACCAGCTCGCCCTCATCAGTTCCAGGTGTGAAGATTGCCAGCGAGTGATTGCAGCTGGTGGCTGCTGCAGGGCGGGGACGCGCGCGGCGCGTCCCTGGATGTGCGCACCCGTGGGCGTGTCCCGAGGTGCGCACAGACGGATGAGCGGCGTTGGCAGGAGCCTGAGCCGTAACAATAATCACTGGATAAATATAACAATTTAATTCATTTGTTTTCTTTTTACATTTTTTTTCTTTCCATGATGGCAGGTGAGGCCCCGCCTCACCTGCCTCTAGTGACCGCACGTCACTGATTTGTAACCTAGTTAGGTGAAATTACATAATCTCCCACGGCACACCAGATTGTATCTCACGGCACACTAGTGGGGGCGGCATGGCGTAGTGGGTAGAGCAACCGTGCCAGAAACCCTCAGGTTTCTGGCACGGTCCTTGGGCGGGACACTTCACCCTTTGCCCCCGGTGCCACTCACACCGGTGAATTGAATGATAGGTGGTGGTCGGAGGGGCCGTTGGCGCAAATTGCAGCCACGCTTCCGTCAGTCTACCCCAGGGCAGCTGTGGCTATGAAAGTAGCTTACCACCACCAGGTGTGAATGTTTGATGGGTTCTACATGTAAAGCGACTTTGGGTACTTAGAAAAGCGCTATATAAATCCCAGTTATTATTATTATTATTATTAGTGTGCCGCGGCACAGTGGTTGAAAAACACTGGGTTAGCGTGTCCGCCCTGAGATGGGTAGGTTGTGAGTTCAAACCCCGGCCGAGTCATATCAAAGACTGTAAAAATGGGAGCCATTACCTCCCTGCTTGGCACTCAGCATCAAGGCTTGGAATTGGGGGTTAAATCACCAAAAATTATTGCCGGGCGCGGCCACCGCTGCTGCTCACTTCTCCCCCAAGGGGATGGGTCAAATGCAGAGGATAAATCTCACCACACCTAGTGTGTGTGTGACAATCAATGCTACTTTAACTTGAACTTTGACATGAAGTCATGCTACTTTAGGAAAGACATAGCAAATATATTCTTTTATTTCAATTCATATTTATTTAATGTCCACTTTCTCCATTTGTCCGTGGATTTTAAGTGAGTTTCTGCAGTCCGTAAGAATTCCATTTCAGATGTTTTGAACTTCATGCACCTTTGGATGTCTTTAGCTGCTGTTATTCCTGATCGTTCATCTGTCAGGACTGAGAAAACAGTTGCTTTGTGTGCAGGCTGACTTCTGGTTCTTCCAGTCTGCTGGCAGCTCACAACAAGGAGGACTTTGTCACGCCCAGGCAGGAAATGGGTGTGTTATTTTGAAGTCAGTTCAGTCGGCTCAGGCTGGATTTGTGACTCTTGCACTGATACTGGAAGAACCTGGGGAGGAAATATCCTAGCTGACCAAAGCTGTCCAGTTCTTTCTGACAATGTTTGTTACTGGCCTGGTTTTAGTGGTGGTGGTAGCAGCAGCTGCGTACTGCTATCACCAGGTGGTGGTGAAAGGGAAGCAGTGCAGAAGTCCAGCGAGGCTGCATGGCAAGACTGTGATTGTGACAGGTGAGAATGAGTTTTTTCTCTCTTAAACCAGGACCACTTAAGTCTTTCAGACATTTTTAAAAGTTAGCATGTGTTGCAATGACAACATATTTGACTTGAAAAGGTTGCATGCTAACATTTACCATGTGTAAAATCAACTATTTGACTAAAAAACTTCTTAAAAATCTGTATCCATCCATCTTCTACAGGAGGGGTGCTCACACTTTTTCTGCAGGCGAGCTACTTTTCAATTGATCAAGTCGTGGGGATCTACCTCATTCATATATATCATTTATATTGACTTATTTATGAAATATATGTTTTCGTTAACAAGTTAAAGGTGTTTAATAGTGATGGGTTGATGAGGCGTCATGAAGCGTTTCGACACATTGCAAAACTGTATTGATACTGTGTCGATACTGTGTCACTAAATACTGACATCTGCTGGACATTAAAAATCCCTACAGGCAACCTATGGACCGACTCAACTGACACTGATTTGATGCCCTAGTACAGGGGTCACCAACCTTTTTGAAACCAAAAACTACTTCTTGGGTACTGATTAATGCGAAGGGCTACCAGTTTGATACACACTTAAATCAATAAATATATTGTCATTTGTAAGTTACACGTAAGTGTGATTCAAACAAGAATAGCTAAATAAATAAATTTATATATATATTAAAAAAATGGGTATTTCTGTCTGTCATTCCATTGTACATTTTTTTTTCCTTCTACGGAAGGTTTTTTCTAGAGAATAAATGATGAAAAAAACACTTAATTGAACGGTTTAAAAGAGGAGAAAACACGAAAAAAAATCAAATAAAATTTTGAAACATAGTTTATCTTTTATTTCGACTCTTTAAAATTCAAAATTCAACCGACAAAAAGAAGAGAAAAACTAGCTAATTTCAATCTTTTTGAAAAAATAAAAAAAATAATTTATGGAACATCATTAGTCATTTTTCCTGATTAAGATAAATTTTAGAATTTTGATGACATGTTTTAAATTGGTTAAAATCCAATCTGCACTTTGTCAGAATATTTAGCAAATTGGACCAAGCTATATTTCTAACAAAGACAAATCAGTATTTCTTCTAGATTTTCCAGAACAAAAATTTTAAAAGAAATTCAAAATACTTTGAAATTAGATTTAAATTTGATTCTACAGATTTTCTAGATTTGCCAGAATAATTTTTTTGAATTTTAATCATAGTAAGTTTGAAGAAATATTTCACAAATATTCTTCGTCGAAAAAACAGAAGCTAAAATATTTATTATTCTTTACAATGAAAAAAAAATAAATTTACTTGAACATTGATTTAAATTGTCAGGAAAGAAGAGGAAGACATTTAAAAGGTAAAAAGGTATATGTGTTTAAAAATCCTAAAATCATTTTTAAGGTTGTATTTTTTTCTCTAAAATTGTATTTCTAAAAGTAATAAGAAGCAAAGTAAAAAAAATAAATGAATTTATTTAAACAAGTGAAGACCAAGTCTTTAAAATATTTTCATGGATTTTCAAATTCTATTTGAGTTTTGTCTCTTTTAGAATTAAAAATGTCAAGCAAAGCGAGACCAGCTTGCTAATAAATAAATGACATTTAAAAAATAGAGGCAGCTCACTGGTAAGTGCTGCTCTTTGAGCTATTTTTAGAACAGGCCAGCGGGCGACTGATCTGGTCCTTACGGGCTACCTGGTGACCGCGGGCACCGCGTTGGTGACCCCTGCCCTAGTATATACAATAATATAAACCAAGTCATTGTATTTCATTTAGGATTATTTCATATCTTCATTTAAATAAAAATATATTTGTATCTTTTTTAGATACAGTCAATAAATAATGTGAACATGTATCATAACATGGACATCTAAGAGAACGTGTTGTGGATGATTGTGGACTGGGAATTTTTTTTATTTTATTTTTTTACACATTTTTATAAAAAATAAAAATAAAAAGTTTTTCCGACGTATTACATTTTAGACAATTTCTCTTCTTAGTTATTATTTCTCCGGCTGTAGAAAAGAGCCGCTCACAGGGCACAGAGGAGGCGTCAGTGCGACACAGTTGGCGTATCGGTCACGTGACCAAAACAGCTCATGATCGGTCACGTGACTTTCTAAAAGCGGTACGCGCACCGACACAGGGTTTCGCTCTATGACCTCGACGCATGCGCCGATGCATCGGTGTTGCCGGACCCATCACTAGTGTTTAATGATAATGCAAGCATGTTTAACACATATAGTTAATATTGTTAATAAATTAAAGGTGTTTAATGATAATACAAGTATTTTTAATACATATAGTTAATATTGTTAACAAGTTAAAGGTGTTTAAAGATAATGCAAGCATGTTTAACACATATAGTTAATATTGTTAACAAGTTAAAGGTGGTTAAAAATAATACAAGTATGTTTAACACAAATAGTTAATATTGTTAACAACTTAAAGGTGGTTAAAGATAAAACAAGCATGTTTAACACATATAGTTAATATTGTTAATACATTAAAGGTGTTTAAAGATAATACAAGCATGTTTAACACATATAGTTAATATTGTTAATACATTAAAGGTGTTTAATGATAATCCAAGTACCGTATTTTCCGCACCATAAGGCGCCCTGGGTTATAAGCCGCGCCTTCAATGAACGGCATATTTCAAAACTTTGTCCACCTATAAGCCGCCCCGTGTTATAAGCCGCATCTAACTGCGCTAAAGGAATGTCAAAAAACAGTCAAATAGGTCAGTCAAACTTTAATAATATATTAAAACCAGCGTGATGTGGGCGCGCATGGAGTCGTATATCAACATGGACGGAGCTGCGTGAAAAAAGCCACCCGGCCTCTTCGCGTAAACTTAAACTTCCCTTAACCACTCGCTCATCTTTTCTTCATCCATCCATCCCTTCGAGTTAGCTTTTATGATGACGCCGGCTGGAAAGGTCTCTTTTGGCAAGGTCTTCCTTTTGAATATCACCTTGGGTGGAAGTTTCTGGCCATTAGCATGGCAAGCTAGAACCACAGTGAAGGATGACTTCTCATTCCCTGTGGTGCGAATATTCACCGTACGTGCTCCCGTTGTATCCACAGTGCGGTTCACAGGAATATCAAAAGTCAGTGGAACCTCGTCCATGTTGATAATGTTCTCTGGCCGGATCTTTTTTTCAGCTATCTTGTTTTTACAATATGCACGGAAAGTAGCCAGCTTTTCTTGAAAGTCTTTAGGCAGTTGCTGTGAAATAGTAATCCGTGTGCGGATGGAGAGATTGCGTCTTTTCATGAACCGGATCCCTGTCGCTTAGTAGGAGTCATTTTGTGGTCTTTACAGATGTAAACACACAAAGGAAATGAAACGTACGGTAATATCCGCGCGCTTTTTCTTCTTCTACGCGGGCGGGTGGTTGCTTACAGTAGAAGAAGAAGCGCTTCCTGTTCTATGGGGGCGGGTGCTTACCTTGGCGGTTGCTTGCGTAGAAGAAGAAGCACTTCCTCTTCTACGGGGAAAAAAGATGGCGGCTGTTTACCGTAGTTCCGAGACCGAAACTTTATGAAAATGAATCGTAATATTAATCCATATATAAAGCGCACCGGGTTAAAAGCCGCACTGTCAGCTTTTGAGTAAATTTGTGGTTTTTAGGTGCGGCTAATAGTGCGGAAAATACGGTATTTTTAATACATATAGTTAATATTGTTAACAAGTTAAAGGTGGTTAAAGATAAAACAAGCATGTTTAACACATATAGTTAATATTGTTAACAACTTACAGGTGGTTAAAGATAAAACAAGCATGTTTAACACATATAGTTAATATTGTTAACAACTTAAAGGTGGTTAAAGATACTACAAGAATTTTTAACACATATAGTTAATATTGTTAACAAGTTAAAGGTGTTTAAAGATAATGCAAGCATGTTTAACACATATAGTTAATATTGTTAACAAGTTAAAGGTGGTTAAAAATAATACAAGTATGTTTAACACAAATAGTTAATATTGTTAATACATTAACACATATAGTTAATATTGTTAATACATTAAAGGTGTTTAATGATAATCCAAGTACCGTATTTTCCGCACCATAAGGCGCCCTGGGTTATAAGCCGCGCCTTCAATGAACGGCATATTTCAAAACTTTGTCCACCTATAAGCCGCCCCGTGTTATAAGCCGCATCTAACTGCGCTAAAGGAATGTCAAAAAAACAGTCAGATAGGTCAGTCAAACTTTAATAATATATTAAAAACCAGCGTGATGTGGGCGCGCATGGAGTCGTATATCAACATGGACGGAGCTGCGTGAAAAAAGCCACCCGGCCTCTTCGCGTAAACTTAAACTTACCTTAACCACTCGCTCATCTTTTCTTCATCCATCCCTTCGAGTTAGCTTTTATGATGACGCCGGCTGGAAAGGTCTCTTTTGGCAAGGTCTTCCTTTTGAATATCACCATGGGTGGAAGTTTCTGGCCATTAGCATGGCAAGCTAGAACCACAGTGAAGGATGACTTCTCATTCCCTGTGGTGCGAATATTCACCGTACGTGCTCCCGTTGTATCCACAGTGCGGTTCACAGGAATATCAAAAGTCAGTGGAACCTCGTCCATGTTGATAATGTTCTCTGGCCGGATCTTTTTTTCAGCTATCTTGTTTTTACAATATGCACGGAAAGTAGTCAGCTTTTCTTGAAAGTCTTTAGGCAGTTGCTGTGAAATAGTAATCCGTGTGCGGATGGAGAGATTGCGTCTTTTCATGAACCGGATCCCTGTCGCTTAGTAGGAGCCATTTTGTGGTCTTTACAGATGTAAACACACAAAGGAAATGAAACGTACGGTAATATCCGCGCGCTTTTTCTTCTTCTACGCGGGCGGGTGGTTGCTTACAGTAGAAGAAGAAGCGCTTCCTCTTCTATGGGGGCGGGTGCTTACCTTGGCGGTTGCTTGCGTAGAAGAAGAAGCACTTCCTCTTCTACGGGGAAAAAAGATGGCGGCTGTTTACCGTAGTTGCGAGACCGAAACTTTATGAAAATGAATCTTAATATTAATCCATATATAAAGCGCACCGGGTTAAAAGCCGCACTGTCAGCTTTTGAGTAAATTTGTGGTTTTTAGGTGCGGCTAATAGTGCGGAAAATACGGTATTTTTAATACATATAGTTAATATTGTTAACAAGTTAAAGGTGTTTAAAGATAATGCAAGCATGTTTAACACATATAGTTAATATTGTTAACAAGTTAAAGGTGGTTAAAAATAATACAAGTGTGTTTAACACATATAGTTAATATTGTTAACAACTTAAAGGTGGTTAAAGATAATACAAGCATGTTTAACACATATAGTTAATATTGTTAACAAGTTAAAGGTGGTTAAAGATAATACAAGCATGTTTAACACATATAGATTCCTTTCTTTCATGAAGACAAGAATATAAGTTGGTGTATTACCTGATTCTGATGACTTGCATTGATTGAAATCAGACAGTGGTGATGATAACGTCCGCATTTTCGAATGGAAGAGAAAAAAAGTCCTCCTTTCTGTCCAATACCACATGAAAGTGGTTGGTTTTTGGCATCTTATTTGTCCAGCTTCCGTACTCCTTTGTATACACTTTACAAGAAATACATTGTCGGCAAACTCCGTAGCTTGCTAGCTTGTGCGTGCCAGCTTTCTGAGACTCTTATTTTGTTAGCGCAGGCAGGATGAAGCAGAGCTTTTATTGTGCAACTGTGCAGTCGGTCTTTGGAGTTTTGACGACAGGTACGGCGCCAGTCTGTTGAAATAAAGTGTTTCTCGCCTTCCAGTCGGTAATTTTAATGAGCTGGCAGCAGCCAGCGTCATCTCAGAAGACCCTCGGGTGCCGTGAATGTCAATCAAGTGACGAAAGTGACGTCATAGTGAAGATTTATGATCGCTCATTTTTAGGACTATTTTTTTAATGCCTGGCTGGTGATCGACTGACACACCCTCCGAGATCGACCGGTAGCTCGCGATCGACGTAATGAGCACCCCTGTTCTAGAGTGTGTTAAAATGAGCTAAAAAGCTAGCATGTTAACAGTTAGCATGCGTGAGCTGACAAATGATGTGACTCTGAGGCGTACACCTGTGAGTACTCAGGTGTTTGATTGATTGATTGAGACTTTTATTAGTAGGTTGCACAGTGAAGTACCGTATTTTCCGCACTATTAGCCGCACCTAAAAACCACAAATTTACTCAAAAGCTGACAGTGCGGCTTATAACCCGGTGCGCTTTATATATGGATTAATATTAAGATTCATTTTCATAAAGTTTCGGTCTCGCAACTACGGTAAACAGCCGCCATCTTTTTTCCCCGTAGAAGAGGAAGTGCTTCTTCTTCTACGCAAGCAACCGCCAAGGTAAGCACCCGCCCCCATAGAAGAGGAAGCGCTTCTTCTTCTACTGTAAGCAACCACCCGCCCCCATAGAAGAAGAAGAAGCGCGCGGATATTACGTTTCATTTCCTTTGTGTGTTTACATCTGTAAAGACCACAAAATGGCTCCTACTAAGTGACAGGTTTCCGGTTCATGAAAAGACGCAATCTCTCCATCCGCACACGGACTACTATTTCACAGCAACTGCCTAAAGACTTTCAAGAAAAGCTGGCTACTTTCCGTGCATATTGTAAAAACAAGATAGCTGAAAAAAAGATCCGGCCAGAGAACATTATCAACATGGACGAGGTTCCACTGACTTTTGATATTCCTGTGAACCGCACTGTGGATACAACGGGAGCACGTACGGTGAATATTCGCACCACAGGGAATGAGAAGTCATCCTTCACTGTGGTTCTAGCTTGCCATGCTAATGGCCAGAAACTTCCACCCATGGTGATATTCAAAAGGAAGACCTTGCCAAAAGAGACCTTTCCAGCCGGCGTCATCATAAAAGCTAACTCGAAGGGATGGATGAAGAAAAGATGAGCGAGTGGTTAAGGTAAGTTTAAGTTTACGCGAAGAGGCCGGGTGGCTTTTTTCACGCAGCTCCGTCCATGTTGATATACGACTCCATGCGCGCCCACATCACGCTGGTTTTGAATATATTATTAAAGTTTGACTGACCTATCTGACTGTTTTTTTGACATTCCTTTAGCGCAGTTAGATGCGGCTTATAACACGGGGCGGCTTATAGGTGGACAAAGTTTTGAAATATGCCGTTCATTGAAGGCGCGGCTTATAACCCAGGGCGCCTTATGGTGCGGAAAATACGGTACATATTCCGTACAATTGACCACTAAATGGTAACACCCCAATAAGTTTTTATACTTCTTTAAGTCGGGGTCCACTTAAATTGATTCATGATACAGATATATACTATCATATATATACTATCATCATCACACAAGATCATCATCAGGGTGTATACATTGAATTATTTACATTATTTACAATTGGTTTGGTTATCATCAGTCGTCAACAATTGAGAACAGATAAATGGATATTGGAACAGTGTAGGTCTGACTTTGTAGGATGTGGACAGCAAGTAGTGGGCAGAGAGAGAGAGAGATCAGAAGGCATAAGAAAAAGTATCTGCATTTGATTGTTTACATTTGATTATTAACAACAATCCGGGGAGGGTGTTAGTTTAGGGTTGAAGTTGCCTGGAGGTGAACTTTTATTGTGGTTTTGAAGGAGGATAGAGATGCCCTTTCTTTTACACCTGTTGGGAGTGCATTCCACATTGATGTGGCATAGAAAGAGAATGAGTTAAGACCTTTGTTAGATGGGAATCTGGGTTTAACGTGGTTAGTGGAGCTCCCCCTGGTGTTGTGGTTATGGCGCTCATTTACGTTAAGGAAGTAGTTTGACATGTACTTGGGTATCAGGGAGGTGTAGCAGATTTTATAGACCAGGCTCAGTGCAAGTTGTTTTACTCTGTCCTCCACCCTGAGCCCAGCCCACTTTGGAGAAGTGGGTAGGAGTGAGGTGTGATCTGGGGTGGAGGTCTAGAAGTAATCTGACTAGCTTGTTCTGGGATGTTTGGAGTTTAGATTTGAGGGTTTTTGGAGGTGCTAGGGTACCAGGAGGTGCATGCGTAATGGAAAAAGGGTTGAACGAGAGTTCCCGCCAGAACCCTCATGGTGCTTTTGTTGACCAGAGAGGAGATTCTATAGGGAAATCTCGTTCTTTGGTTGACCTTTTTGATGACCTTGGTTGCCATTTTATCACAGGAAAGATTAGCCTCTAGAATGGAACCTAGGTAGGTGACCTCATCTTTCCTGGTGATAACAATGTCAACCACTTTTATAGTGAAGTCACTGACTTTTAGTTAGGGTTAGGGTTAGGGTTAGCTGAAGAGACTCTGTACTGTCCTTTATGATGTTGTGTGCTCTCCTGGTGGCCCTGGTAGAGTACATGTCCTGTAGTGAGGGGAAGGCTGCTCCTGATATGTACTGAGCAGTTTTAGTCACTGGCTGGAGTGCCTTCCTGTCCTTAGCAGTGCAGTTTCCATACCAGACCGTGATTGAGCTGGTAAGCACACTCTCAACCGTACTTCTACAGAAGTTGCTGAGAATTTTGGATACATTTGGATATATGCATGTGTATATATGTATATCATACTTGCCAACCCTCCTGAATTTTCCGGGAGACTCACGAAATTCAGCGCCTCTCCCGAAAACCTCCCGGGACAAATATTCTCCCGAAAATCTCCCGATTTTCAGCCGGAGCTGGAGGCCACGCCCCCTCCAGCTCCATGCGGACCTGAGTGAGGACAGCCTTTTTTCATGATGGGAGGACAACAGGGTGACAAGAACTAAATCATCCAGACTAGAGATAAATTGTATTATTATGTTTAGCTTACCTAAAAATAAATATATTTATTAATTAAAAAAAACAAAAACGAAATACATTTTTACTATATTTTGCTAAAAACATCAAAATTAATTGTATTTTTATTTGTATTTTTTCTGACTCCTTATTACATCCAGCCATAGAATTATACATTAAAATAAACATATTTGAAATAATTAATTTTAAATGATCATGATTCATTTAAAATGACCATATTTAATTATTAAAATAATTGCTTGTTTATCAACAATTTTAGCATTTTATTCATTACATTTTGAAGCTCTCAGAAGCCAAGTTATGTTATATTCCTTAATATTTATTTATGCAAGTTTGAAGTATCAATGATCTAAACACAGTTTTGTTTGCATATTTTCAGGATGTAGATTATATATATATATATATATATATATATATATATTTATGTATGAAATACTTGAGTTGGTGAGTTCTAGCTGTCAATATACTCCTCCCCTCTTAACCACGCCCCCAACCACGCCCCGCCCCACCCCTGACCACGCCCCGCCCCACGCCTGACCACGCCCCCCGCCCCCCACCTCCCGAAATCGGAGGTCTCAAGGTTGGCAAGTATGATGTATGTGTATATATGTATATGTATGTTTATGTTTGTATATATATATATATATATACATATATGTATGTGTATATATACTGTATGTGTGTATGTATGCATATATGTGTGTGTGTATATATATATATATATATATATATATATATATATATATATATATATATATATATATATGTATGTATGTATGTATGTATGTATGTATGTATGTATGTATGTATGTATGTATGTATGTATGTATGTATGTATGTATGTATGTGTATATATATATATATATATGTATGTATATGTATGTGTATATACGTATGTATGTATATATATGTATGTGTATATATATATATATATATATATATATATATGTGTATGTATGTGTATATATGTATATGTATGTGTATATATGTATTTGTATATGTGTATGTATATATATGTATATGTATGTGCATATATGCATGTGTGTATATATGTATATGTATGTGTAAATGTGTATGTGTGTGTGTATGTATATATATATATATATATATATATATATATATATATATATATATATATATATATATATATATATATATATATATATATACATACATACATACATACATACACATATACACACACACAC
This sequence comes from Nerophis lumbriciformis, assembly GCF_033978685.3. Classification (NCBI taxonomy): domain Eukaryota; kingdom Metazoa; phylum Chordata; class Actinopteri; order Syngnathiformes; family Syngnathidae; genus Nerophis; species Nerophis lumbriciformis. The sequence goes on along the minus strand of NC_084577.2, from coordinate 31,162,920 downwards.
ATATATATATATATATATATATATATATATATATATATATATATATATATATATATATATATATATGTATATACACACATATATATATACAGTATATGTATGTATGTATGTATAATGAATCACTATTGACATACTATTCAGAGTGCTCTGATTGCCAGTCAGGAGAGTTTAGGCCCTGGCCTCATTTTTTCTTTTGTTTCATTTGCCACTGCTGTTAGTCAGCTGATGAATGTGTTACCATGACGACCAAAAAAAGAAGGAAGTGGTCAGTCTTCCAGTTGTCACCTGAGATCATCCTCACATTGACTTACACAAATAACACAGTTAAGATCAA